>NC_057794.1:125116800-125127022 GCF_018294505.1 Triticum aestivum
GCTCGATGAAGTGGACAGCAGCGGAGCTCCTGGACACGGTGAGACGGCGTGGGGTGGTCGGAGGGCGTGGCTACGGCGAGGGGGTGGCGGCGATGGCGTCGGCCATGGCTGGGGCGTGCGAGGGGGAGGAGCTGGAGAGGAGAGGGGGTGTCTGGGGGGTTCGGGGGAGAGAGAGAGGACGATCCACGGTGTTAGCCGGGCGAGGGAAGCGGCGACGTGGCGAGCAGCTGCGTGGCGAGCTGCGGTGCCGCCGCCGAGCACCTTGGCTGCCTGCCTGGCGAGCCAAGCAGCTCGCTGGAGCGGTGGCCGGGCTGGGCCGGCCAGGTGGGCTGGCTGGTGGGCCGGCGGTGGCGCCAGGTAAGTTTTCCCCTTTTTCTTCTGTTTTCTGTTTTATTTAATATATCTGCAACTTTGTTGAATTAAATAAAATACCTAGGCAACTTCAAAAATCACCAAACTATTCCTGGCCCATAGTTGGATTATTTCCAACATGAAACATTTTAGTTTGGAGATATTTGAGCATTTAAATATTTTATATTATTTTAAATGCCCAAGTTCAAATATTTATGATTTAATTCAAAAACCCTAGGATGGCCTAGGAAAATGTGCACCACTTTTGGCAGAGGTTCCGAACCAAGACAAAAATGATGGGCATTTTAGAAGGGCATTTCAGGTTCATTGAAAAATTATTTTAGTAACCCTAGTTGGTTTCAGAGGGGACTGGGGGTTCTGTCATCCCCATTTCAAGTTTCTGATGAATGAGTAAACATGATGCAACACTCTAATGCATGACTAGCTAGGGTGTGACAACTCACCCCCACTCAAAAGAATCTCGTCCCGAGATTTGGGTTCCTCCGGGAAGAAGGCGGGATACTCGAGTCGAAGACGATCCTCCCTTTCCCAAGTTGCTTCATCCTCAGAATGGTGCGACCATTGAACCTTGAGAAACTTGATATTATGACGTCGCGTGGTACGTTCGGCTTGATCGAGGATACGAATGGGGTACTCCCGATATGTAAGATCATCTTGGAGATCAAGCGTTTCGTGGTCCACTTCACGGATAGGATCCGAGAAGCAACGCCTGAGTTGAGAAACGTGGAAGACATCGTGAACTCTGGAGAGATGCGGAGGTAGTTCCAACTGGTAGGCAACTTCTCCTCATTTGGCAAGAATGCGAAAAGGTCCAATGTAACGAGGAGCCAATTTGCCTTTGATACCGAAACGATGGGTTCCCTTCAGAGGGGTGACCCGAAGATAAGCCTTCTCGTCAACCTCGAAAGTCATAGACCTATGTTTTCGGTCATATTGACTCTTTTGACGAGATTGGGCTGTTTTCAACTTTTCACGAACGATACGAACTTGATCTTCTGCTTCCTGAATCATGTCCGGGCCAAAGAATTGTCTTTCCCCGGTCTCTGACCAGTTAAGGGGTGTTCGACATCGTCATCCATAGAGAACTTCAAAAGGGGCTTTACCCAAGCTAGATTGATAGCTGTTGTTGTAAGCGAATTCGGCAAATGGAAGGCACTTCTCCCAGTCCATTCCGAAAGAAATGACAGAGGCTCGAAGCATGTCTTCTAGAATTTGGTTGACGCGTTCCACTTGACCACTTGACTGAGGGTGGAAAGCGGTGCTAAAGGAGAGACGGGTTCCCATAGCATTTTGGAAACTTTCCCAAAATCGAGAGGTGAAAAGACTTCCTCGATCCGAATTGATTTCCAAAGGAACACCATGGAGGGACACTATTCGGGAGATGTACAAATCTGCCAGCTGACTAGCGGTTATACTCTCACGAACAGGTAAGAAATGGGCTGCTTTGGAAAGACGATCGACCACGACGAAGATAGCATTATTCCCTCTCTTGGTCCTGGGAAAACCGGTAATGAAATCCATACTAATTTTATCCCATTTCCATTCAGGAATAGCTAAGGGTTGAAGGGTGCCAGCAGGCCGTTGATGCTCTGCTTTTACACGACGACAGACGTCGCAATTTGCAATATACTGAGCGATTTCTCTTTTCATCCTAGTCCACCAGAACCTCTGGCGTAGGTCCTGATACATTTTAGTGCTACCGGGATGAATGGTGAGAGGGGATTCATGAGCCTCCTTAAGGATCAGCTGCCGTAGATGCTGGTTCTTGGGAACCACTAGACGGTTCTCAAAGTACACAACACCATGATCATTAGTGGAGAAACAACTAGCACCTCTGCTAGCAATGTTCTCTTTGATTTTAGATATTCCCTTATCTCGCTTTTGGGCAGCGATGATTTGATCCGTAAGAGTAGGTTTTGCTACCAAGGTGGAAAGAAAACCTTGAGGAACAAGGTGAAGGTTAAGCTTCCGAAATTCCTCATGGAGAAGCGGTTGACTTTGTTGTAACATCAGGTTGTTACAATAAGATTTACGACTTAGCGCATCAGCCATGACGTTGGCTTTCCCTGGGGTATAGGTTATTCCTAAGTCGAAGTCTGTGATCAATTCAACCCAACGTCTTTGCCTGAGATTCAGATCCGGTTGGGTGAAAATATACTTCAGACTTTGGTGATCAGTGAATATTTCGCAACAATTACCGAGGAGGTAATGTCGCCAGGTCTTAAGTGCATAGACTACGGCTGCAAGCTCTAGATCATGAGTAGGATAATTCTCCTCATGTGGGTGCAATTGCCGTGAAGCGTAAGCAATTACGTGTCGATCTTGCATGAGAATGCAACCTAGTCCTTGTCGCGAGGCGTCGCAGTAGATAACAAAGTCCTTGGAGAAGTCTGGCGGTACCAGTACGGGAGCAGAGGTCAGGCGTCTTTTCAGTTCCTGAAAGCTGTGCTCACATTGTGGAGTCCATTCGAACTTCTTATCTTTCTTGAGGAGTTCGGTTAGAGGTTTAGCAACTTTGGAGAAGTTCTCGACAAAGCGACGACAATAGCTCGCTAAGCCTAGAAAACTCCGAACTTGCTTGACCGATTCGGGTGGAGTCCAATTAAGGACGGCTTGAACTCGCTCAGGGTTAACAGCAATACCTTTACCAGATATTACATGACCCAGATAGGTCAATTCTGGCAACCAGAATTCACATTTAGAAAATTTGGCATAAAGGCGATGCTCTCGAAGTTTCTGCAACACTAGCCTTAGATGTTCGGCATGTTCTTCCTCGTTCTTGGAGTAGATGAGTATATCATCGAGATAAACTACGACGAACTTATCCAAATACTCCATGAAGATTGAGTTCATTAACCGAGAAAAGGTGGCTGGAGCGTTGGTTAAACCGAAGGACATGACGGTGTACTCGTATTGGCCATAACGAGTAACAAAGGCCGTTTTAGGAATGTCCCCGTTTCTGATTTTGATTTGATGGTAGCCCAACCTCAAATCCATCTTGGAGAAGACTGAGGATCCAGCGAGCTGATCATACAGATCGTTGATCCTGGGAAGTGGATATTTGTTCTTGATTGTGACCAAATTGACAGGTCGGTAATCTACAACCATCCGGTCCGTACCATCCTTCTTCTTGACGAATAGGACGGGGCAAGCCCACGGAGATGAACTAGGGCGGATGAAACCCTTTTTCAAGGATTCATCGAGTTGCTTCTTAAGCTCAGCTAGTTCTAGGGGTGCCATCTTATAGGGTCTTCTAGCAATCGGAACGGTTCCTGGAATGAGGTCTATTACGAACTCAACATCCCTGTCAGGTGGAACACCTGGCAATTCCTCTGGAAAGACATCCGAAAAGTCACGGACTACCGGAACGTCCTCAAGGTCTGGCAAAGGGCTGGCGTTAAGAGAATATAATTGTCGCTTGGCTATTCGGGTCAAGACATTAACTATCTTCCCCGAAGGATGGGTGAGTTGAACAGTCCTAGAGAAGCAATCAATTTTGGCTTGATGAGCTGACATCCAGTCCATACCCAAAATGATATTAATATCCGAAGATTTAAGGGCTATCAAAGATGCAAGGAAAACAAGTCTGTCGACTTGGATCTCATTTCCATAACTTACCCTAGAGGTCTGCCATCTAGACCCAGGGGTAGAGATTTCCATAGTAGATGGCAAGTCACAGAATGCAACGTTATGCAAACGAGCATAACTTTCAGATATAAAAGAATGAGAGGCTCCTGTATCTAAAAGAACAGATGCCGGGTGGCAGTTAACAAGAAGCGTACCGAGAACGACGTTGGGGTCCTCTTGAGCTTCTTCGGCAGAGATACAGTTGACATGGCCACGTGAAGCGGTGACCGGTTTAGCATGAAACACCTTCCCTGTCGGCTTGCCACGGCCAACAGCTTTAGCAGATTGATTGGGGTTGGTCTGGGGACACTCACGCATATAGTGACCAGATTCCCCACACTTGAAACAAGTCACGGAACTGGTACGTGGAGGAGCATTATTGGTTGGACCCCCATAGGGCTTGGCTGGAGCAGACTGTTGAACAGGGCGAGGCGCCTGGAAAGATGGCCTCGGTGTGAACCTGGGTGGCAGGGCGGTGTTGGGCACCCACACGCGGCGCTTCTGAGGACCAGCACCGGATGAGGAACCCATGTCACGTCCATGCTTGCGTGTTGCGTCATAGTCAGTCTGACCAGTTTCAGCACTGATGGCTTTGTTGACAAGTTTCGAAAAAGATGTGCACTCATGCAGACGGAGGTCGCGGCGAAGCTCAGGACTAAGGCCCTTACGGAACCTTGCTTGCTTCTTGGCGTCAGTAGAAACTTCCTCAGTTGCATATCGGGCGAGATTACCAAACTCCCTGCTATAGACATCCACAGAAAGTCGGCCTTGGGTGAAATTGCAGAATTCCTCACGTTTACGGTCCATGAGACCCTCCGGAATGTGATGTTCACGGAAAGCCTCGCTGAACTCAGCCCAAGTAGTGACATGGCCCGCTGGGCGCATAGCTCCATAATTCTCCCACCATAGACTGGCGGGGCCTTCAAGATGATATGCAGCAAAGGTGACCTTGTCAGCCTCCGCTACCAGCGCGGAACGCAGCTTGTGAGAGATACTGCGAAGCCAGTCATCAACGTCGAGAGGCTCGACGGAGTGGTGGAACGTGGGTGGATGCAGTTTGATAAAATCACTGAGTGACACCACGTTAGCCCTCTGATGGTGTGTTGTGTTCTGTTCAATACGCTCCAACAAACGGTTTGTCTCCCGCTTGTTTCTCTCAGCTTCCATCATAACCTCGGCTAGTGAAGGAGGATGAGGCAGATTTTCATTCCCGCCTTCACTGCCTTCGGCCTGCTCTTGGGAAGCAGGGTTAGCGCGCGTGTTGACCATCCTAGGTAAACAAGACAATGATTTAGTCAGAATGATAAAATTCCGACATAGGATACATAATGTAAGGAATAACTCGGAATGCAAGATGATCATCCGTATGACATGGTAGATACAGAAACTGCTTCTTTATTCCATCGTCATACACACCATACAGGGTTTAGTACAAGACCAAACAAAGTACTATTACGGTGAAAAGAGGATTACATCTCATCGGAGGCATTCCAAGCTCCTATACATTATTTTTCTACATCTCCGGAAAGAGTACAAACTAGGTCATATCCCACGAGTCACGCGGAAGGATAGACGACACAGCTAGTGCGACTAGTGATACTACCACTAACTCAGACCGATCCGTAGTAGTCCTCGTAGAAGTCACCTCCATAGCCTGGAAGTTCAACATGATCATCCGGAAACAGACGGTCTCGCGGAGCTTGTGGATCATAGGGGCTAGGATGAGGTCGTGGACCAACAAACGGTGGCCTGCGGGGACCGCGAGGTGGGGTGATGCCTCCTACATCACGCCAAACCATCACATCTGGCAGAGCAGATCTCACAGGATAGAGATCGCGCATATGTGAGAATCCAGCTTGTACCGCCGGTGCGAACCAAGTCAAAGTGGCCCAGTGGTCAGCACGGGTATTGAAGAGCTCTAACCTTAAGGCCCGATTTTCACGGTCCTTATCCTCGAGCATCTCAGCAGTGGTGCGAGTCCGTGAATCCTCCTGAGTGGAGTCAGCATAGATAGCCTGGAGATATCCTTGTGCTCCCGGAAGTGATCCTGGCATATACCGGAAATCAGAGTCCCGAAATAAACTAGATCTGACTCGCATAATGGTCATCATAGAGTAGGCGGCGTCCTGCACAGCCATCTCAATAGTAACCCCGAGTCCATAGGAACAGTGAAGAGGCTCGGTGGATCCAGGATAAGATGGAAATATCCTGACAGTGCAGAGATACTGGCTTTGATTGAAGTCTCGGAATTGCTCTTCGACCGTGTACTCAGGATACCAGCGGTATCCTGCCTCAGTCATTACCCTGACCAACTTAGCAGTATGGCCGGGTACATCTAGGCATCGAGTCAGGCGAACCACTTGATTAAGGTCGCGAGTGGCCATCTGAAAGCATAATCATAATGCAAAGGCATTAGAATTTCTAGCAAAATTTCGGCAGCATAACAGCTGTAAATGCTCAAAAAGGATTTTGAGACATTTGACAAAGGATTTCGTACACACTCAACATCATCATATCAAAGTTCTGAAACCATTATGGCAACATAATGTGGTAGTAGAACTGAACTAGGCTTGTATCCATCAAACTTATAAGGTACTACTGATTAGTAACTCGTGATCCTGATAGAGAGAACAGATCCTAATTCCTTAACCCCCGGTGGAAGAATGGACTGACTCAGATCAGAATGTCATAAGATAGAGGAGTAAAAAGAGCCTTACGTTCCATCCCACAAACAATTCCCCTACATATAACTAAAGAATTTCTAGACTCAACATCGACCAGTTTAGCTTGGAGAACCTACAGGCAGTCCGGCTCTGATGCCAACGCTGTCAGGACCCCGACTCGATGTCACATCGATCTAGCTGGTAACACCTCATATCACTTTGCGGCCTCACGCACGGTATCCCCACGGGTGTCGTCTTACCTTTTCCCGGGACCGTTTGCGCCTTTTGGCTCACGTATATGATAGTGTCGCTAGCATCCATATGATAAAGAGCCCGGGCTGACATGACTAGTCGTAAACCCAAAGTGGCACAGACTTACAGGGATAGGCATCCATGACCCAGCTTCGAACGTGTCGGTCATCAGCAAGTGGGTCCGGGCTGTAGCACTGGGCTAGCAGGACTCCGGTAAACCGGGCTGTAGCGGGCTAACAGGACTCCGGTACTCAAAGCGTGACATTTCCCCGAAGGGACAGACACAGGAACGAAGAAGGACACATGCCGGCCAGCCTAAGTGTTCCAGAGCAGTAGCAAGCTACCATGGCTCAGCGGTAACACTAGGAGACATTTCCCGGTAAGAGAGGCTACTAAAGATAAACAACTAGATAGTCAGATCCCACACATACCAAGCATTTCAATCATACACACAATATGCTCGATATGTGCAAATACAACGAAGCATCACAACATGACTCTATGACACAAGCACTTTATTTAAGGCTCAGGGAGCCATACATATCATACACAAAGGTACGGGTCTCACGACCCAACATACAAGTCATACAATCATACAAGCCAGCAGCGGAAGTACAATGTCTGGGTACAGACAACTAGTAAAATAAAAGAGGCTTGGAAGCCTAACTATACTACGTGGTCCATCACAAGCTCAGGGTCACCACCTGGGTCTTTAGCCTACTCGTTGATGTCAATGTCTACATAGAACCCATCAGAAGGGGTTGCAGCGTCTTCTGTAAAGAAATGTAAATTATGGCAACATGAGTACAAAGGTACTCAGCAAGACTTACATCAGATCCTACATACATGCATAGTATCAAGAATGGTTGGTGGAGTTATTGCAGCAAGCCAGCTTTGACTCTTGGCTAGACTATTCTACGATACTCCAACTTGAAATGTTTTGCGCACACGAGTCCACTACTCACCACTTCAATACACTACCGAGGATTCACCTCCGTCTTCCTACGGAAGAGCCATCCTCGGCATTCACACTTATCTTGAGGCTTTTAGTAGTTTCCATTTACTTGTCTATGAACTGTATAGGCAACCAAGTAGTCCTTTACCGCGGACGCGGCTATTCGAATAGATCATGATAACCCTGCAGGGGTGTACTTCTTCATACATGTTTCCACCACTTAGCGTCTGCACACGACATGTGCTCGGCAGACTTCAAGCGAAAGCCGACGTGGGTGTAGACCACGACCTACCTAAACACTTAAGCCTCTAGTCCAGGTTTATCGCCTATTCAGGTTCCATCCGCAGGGAGTCCGGCCGAGGTTTCCCATACGGCCCCGAACGATGTGAACAGGGTTCCCGAGATACCTAACGGGTATTCGGTACACCCGGCCACGTACCTACCGCATCACAGCCCACCCCTACGGTCAGCGCTGTCCACGGCCTCCAGTAGGCTACAAACACCAGAAACTACTTGCAACTCCTGGACAGAGAGATAGGGTGAATAAGAAGTCGAGCGGGGTCATATCTCAGGGCCCAATGCATGGTAGTAACTGTATCTTAAATCACACATACAGATCTCAGTGCTTAAGGTCGGCTTCAATGAAACAACCCACCATGTACTCCTACATGGCCTCTCATCGATACCTTTACCAAATCGTGTTCACCACACCACTCTCATTACCGACATAATCATTTCACTCTAGCCCATCACCCAGATGAACCAGACCTGACACGACTCTAAGCATAGCAGGCATAGCAAGGTAGGAACAACACATACACATGGCTCAATCAACTCCTACACATGCTAGTGGGTTTCATCTAGTTACTGTGGCAATGACAGGTCATGCAGAGGAAATGGGTTCAACTACCGTAGCACACAGCAGTTTGAATCGCGTTGTCTTAATGCAGTAAAAGAGAGCAGGAGCGAGAACATGGGATTGTATCGATATGATCAAATGGTTGGTTGCTTGCCTGATGGTTCGATGCTCGGATATGATTCTTCGTTAGGGTAATCACGGTACTCCTCGGAGACAGAACCTGTCGCAAAGGACATCGGTACACAAGCATCACCAAACAATGTGCAACAATATGATGCATGCATGAAACATGGCAATATGAGTGTGTTGGGCTAATGCAACTAGAACCAGAGGGGTTTGAATAAATTTGAATCAAGGATTCAAATTTCAAACTCAAACATGGCCTCTTTAAGTGCTTTTCCTTATTCTGCTTAAACATCAATTTAACTTGTTTGATCATGCATGAAAATAGTACAGATGGATAGATTGGATTTTTCTGATCATTTTTCATATATAATTTGTCCAATTTGGAGTTACAGAATAAAAGTTATGAATTTTTGAAGTTTAATTAATATTCTGGAATTTCCTGATTTAATTTAAATCCAGAAAATCAATTACTGCGTCAGCCTGACGTCAGTGTGACGTCAGCAGGTCAACGGAACAGGTCTGGGTCAAACCTGACAGTGGGTCCCGCATGTCAGGGTGATTAATTTAATTAAAAGTTAATTAAAACTAATCCTGTTTAATTAACAGGGCTGGGCCCCACCTGTCATTGACTCAGGGGAGTCAACCAGGGCCCACCCGTGGTCAAAGTCAAAGTCGGCTGCCAGCGTTTAGTCGCCGGCGAGCCCGACGCGGCGGCGGAAGTGGTTTTGGTCATTTCGGCCACCAGAGGGGCCGCGGAGACCACCGGAGTGGAGCTGAGGTCGACCCGCAGCTCTTGGCGGAGCCCGTTGGGGTCGGGGTGGCCGGAGTCGACGCCGGCGACGACTTTGGCGGCCACCGAGGTTCGGTCGGAGGTGAACTTGGTGCTAGAGGGTTCGGTGAGGCTCGTGGAGTGGCTAGCTAGGTGCTGTGGGACGCGGTGAGCAAGATGGACACCATCTTGTGGCCGGAGGATGACCGGGAGCACGTCGGCGACGAGGTCCACGGCGGTGGGTGCGGTTGAGCTCCGGGAGGTTGCTACACGGCTCGGGAGCAAGAACGGAAGGGAGGGGAAGATGGCTAAGCTCACAGTGAGTGCGACGGAGTCCCTGGTGCGGCCGGAGATGGACCGGAGCGACGATGGCGTTGAAGGGGATCTCCGGCGACGGTGAGCTCGGGCGAGGTCGGTGCGGTGGTCTCGGGCGTTGCGAGCGCTCGGGGCTCGGCTGCTCGATGAAGTGGACAGCGGCGGAGCTCCTGGACACGGTGAGACGGCGTGGGGTGGTCGGAGGGCGTGGCTACGGCGAGGGGGTGGCGGCGATGGCGTCGGCCATGGCTGGGGCGTGCGAGGGGGAGGAGCTGGAGAGGAGA
>NC_057794.1:125127212-125140620 GCF_018294505.1 Triticum aestivum
GTTGCGAGCGCTCGGGGCTCGGCTGCTCGATGAAGTGGACAGCGGCGGAGCTCCTGGACACGGTGAGACGGCGTGGGGTGGTCGGAGGGCGTGGCTACGGCGAGGGGGTGGCGGCGATGGCGTCGGCCATGGCTGGGGAGTGCGAGGGGGAGGAGCTGGAGAGGAGAGGGGGTGTCTGGGGGGTTCGGGGGAGAGAGAGAGGACGATCCACGGCGTTAGCCGGGCGAGGGAAGCGGCGAGGCGGCGAGCAGCTGCGTGGCGAGCTGCGGTGCCGCCGCCGAGCACCTTGGCTGCCTGCGTGGCGAGCCAAGCAGCTCGCTGGAGCGGTGGCCGGGCTGGGCCGGCCAGGTGGGCTGGCTGGTGGGCCGGCGGTGGCGCCAGGTAAGTTTTCCCCTTTTTCTTCTGTTTTCTGTTTTATTTAATATATCTGCAACTTTGTTGAATTAAATAAAATACCTAGGCAACTTCAAAAATCACCAAACTATTCCTGGCCCATAGTTGGATTATTTCCAACATGAAACATTTTAGTTTGGAGATATTTGAGCATTTAAATATTTTATATTATTTTAAATGCCCAAATTCAAATATTTATGATTTAATTCAAAAACCCTAGGATGGCCTAGGAAAATGTGCACCAGTTTTGGCAGAGGTTCTGAACCAAGACAAAAATGATGGGCATTTTAGAAGGGCATTTCAGGTTCATTGAAAAATTATTTTAGTAACCCTAGTTGGTTTCAGAGGGGACTGGGGGTTCTGTCATCCACATTTCAAGTTTCTGATGAATGAGTAAACATGATGCAACACTCTAATGCATGACTAGCTAGGGTGTGATAGATCATGAAGCATATGAAAATCACATCTAAGTCTAACATACTTCCTATGCATAGGCATTATATAATAAAACAAATTATTAAGACAAGCAAAAACTAGCATATGCAAGGAAGGAGAAAGAAACAATAGCAATCTCAACATAACGAGAGGTAATTTAGTGACACGAAAATTTCTACAATCATATTTTCCTCTCTCATAATAATTACATGTAGGACAATAATAAAATTCAACAATATAGCTATCACATAAAATTTTCTCTTCATGATCCATATGCATGCAAAGTTGACACTCTTCCAAAATAGTGGGATTATCATAAAATAAAGTCATGACCTCTCCAAACCCACTTTCAATATTATTGCAACCATTATTATCAATCTCATATTCATCATGGGGCTTAAATAAACTTTTAAGATTATAAGAATAATCACCCCAATCATGATCATTGCAAAAAGGAGTAGACATAGCAAAATTTCCATCCCCAAGCTTGAGGTTTTGCATATCATTAACACAATTGTCATTAAGAGAATTTATAATAACATTATTACATTCATGATTTTCATTTAAGGAACTATCAAGTATGGGTGCAATAGTAACGATCTCATGTTTAACATAAGGAACTATAGCAAACTCATCTTCATAAATATTGGCATCATGGCCACAAGAATAGCAAGCATCATGTTCATCAAGGGATATTTCAATCAAATCATCGGAATCATAATTATCTATAGATTCATGCATAGCATTATTTTCTTCCCAAGCAATGGTCATTCTTTCAATAAATTCCTTGACATAGACATTATGAGCATAGTTTTCATAGCAATTTTTATGTATGTCAAAATTTTCAGATTCGTAGAGAGTAATATCATACTTTTAAATCAAAGAAGCAACTTTATAAGCACCCTTAGAAGCAACAAATTCTTCAATTTGTTCAATATCATAGTAACTATAAACACCCTTTGCATAAGAAGATAAGATTTCATTATCATTAAACTCGCATAGGTAGGGGAGGTGTTTTTAAGGATTCTTAGAGCAAAAAGTAAAATCATAAATTTCACAAAGATTCCAAGCATAACACAATAATCTGTTTATTTGATCCCATAAGAGTCTCCCTTTTTCAGACAAATGGTGACGCACAAAATTAGCATGCTCATATAAAAATTTCCCATCAACTAGGCTAGTTGGGGTTTCAGCATGAGCGCATAAGGATTGAAGATGATCCTACTAGAACACTTTAAGTGTATCCATATCAATAGATTTTTAGCAAGCAAAGATGCTAGCAAATAGAAGGCACATGGAAACACAAACGAAGATACAGACGGGAAGAAGGCAAAGAAAAGACAAAGGTGAAGTGGGGGAGAGGGAAATGAGAGGCAAATTGCAAATAATGTAATGCGAGGGATAAGAGTTTGCGATGGGTACTTGGTCTGTCTTGACTTGGCATAGATCTCCCCCGCAACGGCGCCAGAAATGGCTAGTTGACAGGAGATCAAATCTTGACTTGCCTTGGTGCAAATCTCCCCGGCAACGGCGCCAGAAATCCATCTTGCTACCTCTGGAGCATGCGTTGGTTTTACCTTGAATAGGAAATGGTGATGCAGCAAAGTAGAGTAAGTATTTCCCTCCATTTTTGAGAACCAAGGTATCAATCCAGTACGAGACTACACGCAAATCTCCTAGTAAATGCACAAACAAATAAGAACCTTGCAACCAACGCGATACAGGGGTTGTCAATTCCTTCACGGCCACTTGCAAAAAGTGAGATCTGATAAAGATAATAAGATAAATATTTTTGGTATTTTTGTTGTATAGATTGGAAAATAAAGATTGCAAAATAAACGGCGACAGAAATAGCTAGTTGACAAGAAAATAATATGATGTAAAGTAGACCCGGGGCCATAGGTTTCACTAGTGGCTTCTCTCAAGATAGCATATCTTACGGTGGGTGAACAAATTACTGCCAAGCAATTGATATAAAAGTGCATAGTTATAAGAATATCTAGGCATGATCATAAACATAGGCATCACGTCCGTGACAAGTAGGCCGAAACGATTCTGCATCTACTACTATTACTCCACACATCGACCGCTATCCAACATGCATCTAGAGTACTAAGTTCATAAGAATAGAGTAACGCATTAGGAAAGATGACATGATGTAGAGGGATAAACTGAAGCAATATGATATAATCCCCATCTTTTTATCCTCGATGGCAACAATACAATACGTATCGGTTCCCTTTCTGTCACTAGGATTGAGCACCGCAAGATTGAACCCAAAGCTAAGCACTTCTCCCATTACAAGAAAGATCAATCTAGTAGGCCAAACCAAACTGATAATTCGAAGAGACTTGCAAAGATATCAAATCATGCATATAAGAATTCAGAGAAGAATCAAATATTGTTCATAGATAAACTTTATCATAAACTCACAATTCATCGGATCTCGGCAAACACACCGCAAAAAGGATTACATCGAATAGATCTCCAAGAACATCGATGAGAATTTTGTATTAAAGATCAAAGAGAGAGAAGAAGCCATCTAGCTAATAACTATGGACCCAAAGGTCTGTGGTAAACTACTCACACATCATCAGAGAGGCTATAGTGTTGAGTAGAAGCCCTCCATGATCGAATCCCTCTCCGGCAGATCATCGGAGAAGGTCCCCAGATGGGATCTCACGGGTACAGAAGGTTGCGGCAGTGGAAAAGTGGTTTCGTGGCTCCCCTGGATGTTTTCAGGGTATAAGAGTATATATATAGGCGAAAGAAGTAGGTCAGTGGAGCTACGAGGGGACCAGGAGGGTGGGGGTGCGCCTGCCCCCCTGGGCGTGCCGGCCTACCTCGTGTCTGCCTCGTTGCTTCCTTCACATCCACTCCAAGTCTCCTAGATTGTGTTTGTTCCAATAAAAAGATCCTCGCGAAGGTTCCAAGTCTCCTAGATTGGTATTCCTTTTCTGTGAAACACTAAAATAGGCAAAAAAACAACAATTTGCACTGGGCCTTCGGCTAATAGGTTAGTCCCAAAAATAATATAAAAGTGCATAACAAAGCCCATTAAACATCCAAAACAGATAATATAATAGCATGGAACAATCAAAAATAACAGATACGTTGGAGACGTATCAGGGGAGGAGGTGGATGATCGTCCCGCCATTCCACTGCTCGTAGGCAGCCATCTTGGTTGCGCTCAATGGTGATGTGCGTCCGACTTCGACTAGCAGCTGGCTCTCTGTCTCTCTAGTCACGGACTCCGCCGGTCCGCGACCGAGAGGTGGCGCCGTGCTCTCGGCGAGGGGGAAGGTTTTCGCATGCTAGCCGGGTTCTTCCATGCAGTAGCTGGCCTCTTGCTACGCAGCGGCCGTGTCGATGAGTTGCTGAACACGCTCCATCATGCAGCGGCGCTTGTCACCCTCCAGGTGGTCCAGCTCGTCTGCTGCCGCCTGGGCAACACGTATATTCTCCACGGGTGTGGTGCAGACAGGGCGGTCTACCCCAAACATGCTGGCAACGGCAGTGCCGCGCTGTCGGACCATGCCTATGTGGCTGGGCCCACTAGGAGCCTGCGTGCCGCAGACGGCATGGTCGATCTCCCGCTGGTAAGCCTCGGAGAGGCGTCTCATGGTGGCCAACTTCTTGGCGTTCTTGACAAGTGAGACGCGACAGGCTTCTAGCGTCTCAGCGTTGGCATCTGCCATGATGGGCGTAGACAGGTCCCGCATTGCCGCCTGTAGCGGGTATTGGGTGGCTCCACCGGAGGCTCCATTGTGGCTGATGACAAGCACCTCTGTGACGGTGCTGTCGCCCCTCTCCGCGCGAGGGAGCGGGTCGACAATGACCACCACGTTGGCGGGGAAGGTGTCGAGGGATGTCGTGTCGGAGTCGACAAGCATCGTGTCGGTGGAGCCAACCGACTCTAGGTTAGTGGCTGGCGTAGCGATCTGACCTCAACTGGTTAAATCTTTGTGCATAAGTGGCATCCCTGGATCGGTAATGCTGACGCACATAGTACTTCGAAGGATTTATAACAGAGTAGCAATCACACACTTATTACATCGATAGTCTCAAGAGAGAACTTATTACAATAAATATGGCTTAAGGCCATGTAAATAAGATAACATCGGAAGGCTTGGAAGATAAAGTGAGTCCATCAACTCCAACGGAATAGTTGAGTGCATGACAACGACCTAGCGCACCTTACTCTTCGTCTGAAAAGTCTGCAACATGATATGTTGCAGCCCGAAAATGGGTCAGCACATGTAATATGCTGGCAATTTGACACAATAGAGTAAAGCAACAAGTAAAGCTATTACAACATGCATATATGGCTGGTGGAGGCTCTATGGTTATAATGTTTTGCGAAAAGCCAATTTTTCCCTACAAAAAAGGAATATATTTTATTTAACTATCATGATAGTTGATAAACGTTGAGAATGGTAACCCCATCTCAATCCCAATTAAACTGTAATTAACAACCTGACAAAATAATTTAGAGTGACGAGATCAACATGATAATTCAAGTACCAGATACTCAAGATGTCCATAATCGGGGACACGGCTAACCATGATTAGTTTGTACAATCTGCAAAGGTTTGCACACTTTTCCCCACAAGACTCGATCTCCTCCATTGGATTTCTCTCACTAAATGGTGTTTGAGAAACGGATGATCGAGACACAGTGTTTCAGAAGCACTAACTCTTTACTCTGGGTGGACACTTACACCTACTTACCCCTACATCTGCTAGCCCACCAGTGAAAGAGGTCATGCAACATACTCAACTATGCTAGAGTCCATAATAGCTTGTGGTTGCACACGGAAGTTTCTAGCATGAATAATCTTATGATCCCTTTGAGCCTGGGTGGAGAACCAAAAGGACAGCACTGGTATATCCCCAGGTGCCCGCAACCAATCCACCCAGATGTGTGTTTAAGTAGCCACCTTAAGTTAACCATTATTTAACAATCTCACATATGTCATGGATACATTCAAACCCAATCCAAGTCTACGAGCATAGCATGGGAATATAAGCATCACGTAGAAGTAACTCCCAAGGGTTTGATAATAAAAGGGTAATAGGTTCTACCTCATCATCTACTTCCCAAACCACATGTTAAGAGATCCTATGATGGGGTTATGTACCTAGGGTAGGGTCATGGACCTGATCCAAGTAACTTACCCCAGGACATCCTTAGAAGAGGTCGCCTTCCAGTCGACCAACGAGGATTCACTCGACTAGCCTGAAGGACTCAACCACGAAGACTCACTCGACCACCAGGAGGTCAAGAGGCACTCTGCACTGCAACGGCCTGTAATCAAGTAGTCTTTATGATAGTAAAGGCACTTTATGTGGGGCGTTACCAGTAACGCCCCAGACTTAACTCACCTTAAACCCTCTCCTGCGTGGGCTGGCTGGGGTCCTGGCGCACTCTATATAAGCCACCCCCCTCCACAGGCAGAAGGGTTCGGCACCTTGTAATTCATACATTCATAATCCACTCGACCGCCTCCGGGCTCCGAGACGTAGGGCTGTTACTTCTTCCGAGAAGGGCCTGAACTCGTACATCCTTTGTGCTTACAACCTCTCCATAGCTAGGACCTTGCCTCTCCATACCTACCCCCCACTCTACTGTCAGGCTTAGAACCACGACAGTTGGCACCCACCTTGGGGCAGGTGTTTTAGCGATTTTGTGGAGAAGTTGTGATTCTTCCGAGTACTCTCATCATGGTGTCTGCTGGAGTTTTGGTCAAGGGTCAAGAGATCCGTCTCGGCACTCTCACCTTCATCGCCGACGACTCCGCATGGCTCCAGGAGGCTCCACTCGACGTAGACGCGCTCCCCGTCCGCGGTGCGACGCATTTTCGCGCATGTGTCCGCGGCGTTCTGCTGCGGCAACCGTCGGCCCAGTATCGGTCGGCTCCTCCATCGTCCACCCTCCCGGTCTCCCGCCAGCGCAAGCGCTCAGGCCGGTCGAGGCTTCAACGATGGGTGAGTCACGCGGTGGCTCGCCAATCGGCCACTACACAAGTTGCGGCAATCGAGCCCAACGAATCTCTCTACGGCTTGTTCGATCAGTCGACTGGCTCTGGAGAGACTGCATCCGAGTGCGGAAGCAGTGATCCAGCGGCGGAAATCTTGATGGTCGACGGGCCCCACAGCCCTCCTGGCTTCGCCCGTGGTGGTGGAGCAGGTGACGGTGGCGACCCTGCACGAGACTACGAAGAGTACCAGCCCGAGCCACTCGACTCTCTGCAAAGAGAAGAGCTTCGCCGCAGGAACGAGGATCCCCTGCGTATTCCCATCGCAGGAGAAACCCCCGAGGCTCGTGCCTTGGAGGAGGCGCGTCTGGCCAATTTGGCCGAGCGCACTCGACTGGAGAACCTTCAGCGAGCACTCGACGAGCGCGCGCGGCAACGAGTTCCCGACACCAGTCGACGTCAACTCTTCCCGCCGACTCAGGTATATCGAACCCCAATTCAGAATTTAGCAGCTGCGACCCGTATAGCAGAGTCCATTCAGCCTTCGCAGTCGGAAGCTGGCAGAGGTTTGCTGCAGATCAGGGATCTGCTCCGGGCAGCAGGAGATCAGAATTCAGCCGTGTCTCAGTCGCGCAACAGAATTCACAGTCGATCTGTCACTGTGAATACGGTTCAGTCGGCTCACAGCCCCAGATCGCCTCCGCGGCGCGAAAGGCGTGAGAATCGGCGAGATCAATATGGCGACAGACTCGACCGAGATGATAGGCGTCGAGTGCCCTATTCCCCTCCGAGGGGTGGGTCTTACGCTCCTCGGCAGCCAGATGATAGGCGTCAGTACAGTACAGGGCGTAGGGTTCCAGTTGACCCCAGAGAGCCAGGCTTCGACGCGCGATCCATTATCGTGCAAGGGTTGGTCGACCGGAACAGAGCCCATCGAGGCGCACTCGACAGAGATGTACCCACGAGCAGTCGAGTACATGTTTCTGGTCCTGAATGTTTCAGCAGAGCTATCAGAGCCGCAGTTATCCCCCCCAATTTCAGGTTGGCAACAGGAGTCAGCAAGTTCACTGGTGAGTCTAAGCCTGAAACTTGGCTTGAAGACTACCGAGTGGCAGTTCAGATCGGTGGTGGGAACGACGAGGTGGCCATGAAGCATTTACCCCTCATGTTGGAAGGTTCTGCCAGGGCATGGTTGACTCAATTACCTCCTAGCAGCATTTACACTTGGGAAGATCTGTCCCGAGTGTTCGTCAGAACGTTTGAAGGGACTTGCAAGCGACCAGCGGGATTGACAGAGTTGCAAGTCTGCGTGCAGAAAACTAATGAGACTCTCAGAGAGTATATTCAGAGGTGGATCACTTTGCACCACACTGTGGAAAATGTCTCTGATCATCAGGCAGTATGCGCCTTCAAAGACGGCGTCAAGAACAGAGAACTGAGTTTGAAATTTGGTCGAACCGGTGACATGACCTTGAGTCGGATGATGGAGATTGCTACCAAGTACGCCAACGACGAAGAAGAAGACCGACTCCGAAGCGGCAAGCACAAGCCGAGTCAGTCGGAAAAAGGAAACACCAGTCGGAAACAGAAGCGGAAGGCTGAACCGGCAGCTCCTGGAGAGGCTCTGGCCGTGACTCAAGGGAAGTTTAAGGGGAAACCAAAAGGATCCTGGAACCCCAAGAAGTGAAGGATAAAGAAGGGAACGACGTGATGGATATGCCGTGTCACATTCACACGAAGAAAGATGAAGAGGGGAATATCATTTACCCAAAGCACACCACTCGCCAATGTCGACTCCTGATCCAGCAGTTTCAGGGAAAACAGTCTAAGGACAAGGAGAAGGAGTCGGACAAGGCCGAAGACAAAGAGGACAGTGAGGGAGGATATCCGCATATCAACTCCACTCTGATGATCTTTGCAGATGTGGAAAGCAGAAGTCGACTGAAAGTGATTAACCGAGAGGTGAACATGATTGCCCCAGCAAAGGCAAATTATCTGAAGTGGTCTCAAACACCCATCACATTCGACCAATCTGATCACCCGACTCATATTGCCACCCCCGGGAGGCAAGCTTTGGTGGTCGACCCAGTTGTCGAAGGCACTCGACTAACAAAGGTGCTGATGGATGGTGGAAGTGGGCTGAACTTATTGTATGCAGACACATTGAAAGGTATGGGCATTCCGATGTCCCGACTGAGCACTAGTAACATGAGCTTCCATGGAGTTATACCAGGGAAGAAGGCCGAGTCACTCGGCCAGATAGCTTTGGACGTAGTGTTTGGTGATTCGAAGCATTTTCGCAAAGAAAAGTTGACGTTTGAGGTCGTGGATTTTCAAAGTGCATATCATGCCATTTTGGGGAGACCAGCCTATGCACGGTTCATGGCTCGACCATGTTACGTGTACCTCAAATTGAAGATGCCCGGTCCCAAAGGTGTGATCACTGTCACCGGTGATAGGAAAAAGGCAGAGGAGTGCTTTCAGAAGGGCTCCAAGATTGCCGATTCCCAAGTGACAGCGGTCGAGTTCGAAGAATACAAGCAAAACGCAGATCCGAGTGACTTGCTGCGATCCAAGAAGCCCGCCACAGAGTCTGCATTCCAGTCGTCCGGTGAGACGAAGCCTGTTCACATTCACCCGACCGACCCCGAAGCAGCTCCGACCCGCATTTCCACAACACTCGACCCAAAATAGGAAGAAGCGCTCATCCAGTTCCTCCGTGAGAACTGGGACATTTTTGCATGGAAGCCCGCTGACATGCCAGGTGTTCCCAGGGGACTGGCTGAGCATCGCCTAAGAGTCGACTCGTCTGCAAAACCAGTCAAAGAGCATCTTCGGCGGTCCGCCGTCCAGAAGAGAAAGGCCATCGGTGAAGAAGTGGCTCGACTGTTGGCGGCAGGATTTATCCGAGAGATATACCACTCCGAGTGGCTCGCTAATGTCGTCATGGTTCCTAAGAAGGACAAGTCGCTCCGAATGTGCATTGATTTCAAGCACATCAACCGGGCCTGCCCGAAAGATCACTTTCCTCTCCCTCGCATAGATCAAATTGTTGACTCGACCGCGGGATGCGAGAGGTTGTCTTTTTTAGATGCTTACTCCGGGTACCACCAGATCCGTCTGTACGGGCCCGATGAGGTAAAAACAGCTTTCATCACTCCATTCGGGTGCTTCTGCTATATCACCATGCCATTCGGCCTCAAGAATGCCGGAGCCACATTTATGCGAATGATTCAGAAGTGTCTACTCACCCAAATCAGTCGGAATGTGGAAGCTTATATGGATGATATTGTTGTCAAGTCACGAAAAGGTTCCGACCTGTTTGCTGACCTCGCCGAAACATTTGCCAACCTCAGAAGGTATGATATCAAGCTCAATCCATCAAAGTGCACATTTGGAGTTCCTGGTGGCAAGTTACTCGGTTTTCTCGTTTCCGAACGGAGAATCGACGCTAACCCAGAGAAGATTGGCACTATTCTCCGAATGAAACGCCCTGTGCGAGTGCACGATGTCCAGAAGCTTACTGGATGCTTGGCCGCATTAAGTCGATTCATCTCACGACTCAGTGAAAAGGCACTGCCTCTTTACCGACTGATGAAGAAGACTGACAAGTTCGAGTGGACTCCAGAAGCTGATGCAGCGTTTGCCGAGCTAAAAGCTCTGCTCTCCACCCAGCCGGTGCTTGCTGATCCAATCAGCAAAGAGCCTCTGTTGCTCTACATCGCAGCCACAGGACAAGTCGTCAGTACTGTGCTAACGGTCGAGCGGGAAGAAGAAGGAAAAGCTCTCAAAGTTCAGCGCCCAGTGTATTATTTGTCTGAAGTCTTGACTCCATCCAAGCAGAGATATCCTCATTATCAGAAGCTTGTGTATGGAATATACATGACCACAAAGAAGGTTGCTCATTATTTCTCTGACCATTCCATCACAGTCGTCAGCGACGCTCCACTATCAGAGATTTTGCACAACAGAGATGCAACTGGTCGAGTGGCCAAATGGGCGATTGAACTTCTTCCCCTTGATATCAAGTTTGAGGCAAAGAAAGCCATTAAGTCCCAGGCGATAGCATATTTCCTCGCCGAGTGGATTGAACAACAGCAGCCGACTGAAGTTCACTCGGAGCATTGGACCATGTTTTTCGATGGCTCTAAGATGTTGAATGGTTCCGGTGCTGGGGTTGTCCTGGTTTCCCCCAGAGGAGATAAGCTCAGATATGTGCTCCAGATTCACTTTGATTCCTCCAACAATGAGGCAGAATATGAGGCCCTCCTATATGGGTTGCGCATGGCCATTTCACTCGGTGTCCGTCGCCTAATGGTCTATGGCGACTCGGATTTAGTGGTCAATCAGGTGATGAAAGAGTGGGACGTGAGAAGCCCAGCCATGACTGGATACTGCAGTGCAGTGAGGAAGCTGGAAAAGAAGTTCGAGGGGTTGGATCTCCATCATATACCCCGACTGAAAAATCAAGCAGCTGATGATCTAGCAAAGATAGGTTCCAAGAGAGAAGCCATTCCGAGTGGTGTGTTCTTGGAGCATATACACACTCCGTCAGTCAAAGAAGATCCTTTCACCGAAGAAACTCCGCAGCCCAAGAGCGCCACAGATCCGACTGAAGTTGAAGTCCCAGCGGTGGTCGACTTGATCATGGAGGTTTTGGTGGTCATTCCCGACTGGACGATTCCGTATGTCGCATATATCTTGAGGAAAGAGCTTCCGGAGGATGAGGAAGAGGCTCGACAGATCGTCCGTCGATCTAAGGCCTTTACCGTAATCAAAGGACAATTATACAGAGAAAGCGCGACTGGAGTCGGTCAGAAGTGCATAACACCAGAAGAAGGTCGACTCATCCTCAATGATATTCACTCGGGGACCTGTGGTCATCATGCGTCCTCTCGGACCATCGTGGCCAAAGCATACCGAGCCGGATTTTACTGGCCCAAGGCGAATGAGATGGCAAAGGAGATAGTGGATAAGTGCGAGGGATGTCAGTTCTACTCGAATATGTCGCACAAGCCTGCGTCAGCTTTGAAGACCATCCCACTCGTCTGGCCTTTTGCAGTTTGGGGGCTGGACATGGTCGGTCCTTTGAGAACAGGACGAAGCGGCTTCACGCATGTACTGGTGGCAGTCGACAAGTTCACCAAGTGGATCGAAGCTAAGCCAATCAAGAGCCTTGACGCCGGTACTACTGTTAGCTTCATCAGGGAACTAATATTCAGATATGGAGTCCCGCACAGCATCATCACGGATAATGGGTCGAACTTTGACTCAGAAGAATTCAGAACTTTCTGCAACTCCCAGGGCACACGAGTCGACTACGCTTCAGTCGCCCATCCGCAGTCGAATGGACAAGCAGAGCGAGCTAATGGACTGATTCTTAAGGGTTTGAAGCCTCGACTGATGCGTGATCTCAAACACGCGGCTGGAGCTTGGGTCGACGAACTTCCATCTGTACTCTGGGGACTGCGGACCACGCCTAATCGGTCGACCGGAAGAACTCCATTCTTCTTGGTCTACGGAGCTGAAGCGGTCTTGCCGAGTGATCTTCTTCATAATGCTCCCCGAGTTGAAATCTACAACGAAGCAGAAGCTGAACAAGCGCGGCAGGACGCAGTCGACCTTTTAGAGGAAGAAAGGGAGATGGCTCTGATATGTTCGACCATCTACCAACAAGATTTGCGCCGTTTCCACGCCAGGAATGTGAGAGGTCGAGCCTTCCAGGAAGGGGATTTGGTTCTCCGAGTGGATCAGCACAAACCACACAAGCTTGCTCCTTCTTGGGAAGGCCCCTTCATCATCACCAAGGTCCTCCACAACGGGGCGTATCGTCTTTACAACGTCGAGCATAATATCGACGAGCCTCGAGCTTGGAACGCGGAGCTACTCCGCCCATTTTACACTTAAGTTTTATCACTCGGATGAGTTGCAATAAAGTACTTCTGTAGCTCATGGACATCAAAATAATAGTGTCATAGTTCCTCCATAATTTCTGTCACTTTTTATTTTTGTCCACATAAAACTCCCCCTCAGTGGGTGGCTTAGCCGCGAATCCGTTTCGCCTAAGTTTGTAAAAATCCTACCGAGTGGTGAGCCAGACTCTCACTCGGAGGCTTAGCTGCGAATCCGTTTCGCCTAAGTTTATCAAAATCCTACCGAGTGGTGAGCCAGACTCTCACTCGGAGGCTTAGCTGCGAATCCGTTTCGCCTAAGTTTATCAAAATCCTACCGAGTGGTAAGCCAGCCTTCCACTCGGAGGCTTAGCTGCGAATCCGTTTCGCCTAAGTTTATCAAAATCCTACCGAGTGGTAAGCCAGCCTTCCACTCGGAGGCTTAGCTGCAGTCCAAGCACTCGCCTAAGTTTATCAAAACCCTACCGAGTGAAGAGCAACCCTCTCACTCGGGGGCTTAGCTGCAGCCTCATGCTCGCCTAAGTTATAAAAATCCTACCGAGTGAAGAGCAACCCTCTCACTCGGGGGCTTAGCTGCAGCCCTGTGCTCGCCTAAGTTATAAAAACCCTACCGAGTGAAGAGCAACCCTCTCACTCGGGGGCTTAGCTGCAGCCTCATGCTCGCCTAAGTTATAAAAATCCTACCGAGTG
>NC_057794.1:125440817-125538058 GCF_018294505.1 Triticum aestivum
ATCCTAACAACATAATGTGGTAGTAGAACTGAACTAGGCTTGTATCCATCAAACCTATAAGGTACTACTGATTAGTAACACGTGATCCTGATAGAGAGAAAAGATCCTAATTCCTTAACCCCCGGTGGAAGAATAGACTGACTCAGATCAGAATGTCATAAGGTAAAGAAGTAAAAAGAGCCTTACGTTCCAACCCACAAACAATTCCCCTACATATAACTAAAGAATTTCTAGACTCAACATCGACCAGTTTGGCTTGGAGAACCTACAGGCAGTCCGGCTCTGATGCCAACGCTGTCAGGACCCCGACTCGATGTCACATCGATCTAGCCTGTAACACCTCATATCACTTTGCGGCCTCACGCACGGTATCCCCACGGGTGTCGCCTTACCTTTGCCCGGGACCGTTTGCGCCTTTTGGCTCACGTATATGATAGTGTCGCTAGCATCCATATGATAAGGAGCCCGGGCTGACATGACTAGTCGTAAACCCAAAGTGGCACAGACTTACAGGGACAGGCATCCATGACCCAGCTTCGAACGTGTCGGTCATCAGCAAGTGGGTCCGGGCTGTAGCACTGGGCTAGCAGGACTCCGGTAAACCGGGCTGTAGCAGGCTAACAGGACTCCGGTACTCAATGCGTGACATTTCCCCGAAGGGACAGACACAGGAACGAAGAAGGACACATGCCGGCCAGCCTAAGTGTTCCGGAGCAGTAGCAAGCTACCATGGCTCAGCGGTAACACTAGGAGACATTTCCCGGTAAGAGAGGCTACTAAAGATAAACAACTAGATAGTCAGATCCCACACATACCAAGCATTTCAATAACATACACACAATATGCTCGATATGTGCAAATACAACAGGGCATCACAACATGACTCTACGACACAAGTACTTTATTTAAGGCTCAGAGAGCCATACATAACATACACATAGGTACGGGTCACACGACCCAGCATTCAAGTCATACAGTCATACAAACCAGCAGCGGAAGTAGCTTGTCTGAGTACAGACAACTAGTAAAATAAAAGAGGCTTGGAAAGCCTAGCTATACTACGTGGTCCTTCACAAGCTCAGGATCACCACCTGGGCCTTAGCCTACTCATTGATGTCAACGTCTACGAAGAACCCATCAGAAGGGGTTGCAGCGTCTTCTGTAAAAATGTAAATTATAGCAACATGAGTACAAAGGTACTCAGCAAGACTTACATCAGATCCTACATACATGCACATTATCAAGAAGGGTTGGTGGAGTTGTTGCAGCAAGCCAGCTTTGACTCTTGGCTAGGCTATCCTACGAGACTCCAACTTGAAATGGTTTTGCGCACACGAGTCCACTACTCACCACTTCAATACACTACCGAGGATCCACCTCCGTCTTCCTACGGAAGAGCCATCCTCGGCACTCACACTTATCTTGAGGCTTTTAGTAGTTTCCATTTACTTGTCTATGAACTGTATAGGCAACCAAGTAGTCCTTTACCGCGGACGCGGCTATTCGAATAGATCATGATAACCCTGCAGGGGTGTACTTCTTCATACACGCTCTCACCACTTACCGTCGTTTACACGACATGTACTCGGCAACCTTCAAGCGGAAGCCCAACGTGGGTGTCGGCCACGACCTACCTAATCACCTAAGCCTCTAGTCCAGGTTTATCGCCTATTCGGGTTCCATCCATGAGGAGATCCGGCCGAGGTTTCGCTCACAGCCCCAAACGATGTGAACAGGGTTCCCGAGATACCTAACGGGTATTCGGTACACCGTGCCACGTACCTACCGCATCACAGCCCACCCCTACGGTCAGCGCTGTCCACGGCCTCCAGTAGGCTACAAACACCAGAAACTACTTGCAACTCCTGGACAGAGAACTAGGGTGAATAAGAAGTCGAGAGGGTCCATTGGTTTCGGGCCCAATGCATGGTAGTAGCTGAATCTTAAATCACACATACAGATCTCAGTGCTTAAGGTCGGCTTCAATGAAACAACCCACCATGTACTCCTACATGGCCTCTCATCGATACCTTTACCAAATCGTGTTCACCACACCACTCTCATTACCGACATAATCATTTCACTCTAGCCCATCACCCAGATGAACCAGACCTGACACGACTCTAAGCATAGCAGGCATAGCAAGGTAGGAACAACACATACATATGGCTCAATCAACTCCTACACATGCTAGTGGGTTTCATCTAGTTACTGTGGCAATGACAGGTCATGCAAAGGAAGTGGGTTCAACTACCGTAGCACACAGCAGTTTGAAACGCGTTGTCTTAATGCAGTAAAAGAGAGCAGGAGCGAGAACATGGGATTGTATCGATATGATCAAATGGTTGGTTGCTTGCCTGATGGTTCGATGCACTGATACGGTTCTTCGTTAGGGTAATCACGGTACTCCTCGGAGGCAGAACCTGCCGCAAAGAACACCGATACACAACCATCACCAAACAATGTGCAACAATATGATGCATGCATGAAACATGGCAATATGAGTGTGTTGGGCTAATGCAACTAAGACCAGAGGGGTTTGAACCAATTTGAACCAAAGATTCAAATTTCAAACTCATACATGGCCCTTTAAGGTGTTATATCTTGTTCTGCATTAAACATCAAGTTAACTTGTTTAATCATGCATGAAAATAGTACAGATGGATAGATTGGATTTTTCTGATCATTTTTCATATATAATTTGTCTGATTTGGAGTTACAGAATAAAAGTTATGAATTTTTGAAATTTAAACTATATTCTGGAATTTCCTATATTAGATTAAATCCAGAAAATCAATTACTGCGTCAGCCTGACGTCAGTGTGACATCAGCAGGTCAACGGGACACGGTCCGGGTCAAACCTGACAGTGGGTCCCGCGTGTCAGTGTGATTAGTTAAACTAAAATTAATTTAAACTAATCCTAATTAGTTAACAGGGCTGGGCCCCACCTGTCATTGACTCAGGGGAGTCAACCAGGGCCCACCCGTGGTCAAACCCGGGTCGGCTGCACCGGCGTTTAGCCGCCGGCGAGCCCGACGCGGCGGCGGAAGTGGTTTTTGCCGTTCCGGCAACCAAACGAGCCGCGGAGGCCACCGGAGAGGAGCTGAGGACGAACCGCAGCTCTTGGTGGAGTCCGTTGGGGTCGGGGTGGCCGGAGTTGGCGCCGGCGACGACTTTGGCGGCCACCGGAGTTCGGCCGAAGTCGAACTTGTCGCAAGAGGGGTCGGTGAGGTGCGGGGAGTAGCTAGTTAGGTGCTACGTGACGCAGTGAGCATGATGGACACCGTGGAGTGGCCGGAGATCGATCGGGAGCACGTCGGCGACGAGCTCCGCGGCGGTGGGTGCGGTTGAGCTCCGGGAGGTCGCTACACGGCTCGGGAGCAAGAAAAGAAGGGAGGGGAAGATGGCTAAGCTCACGGGGAGTTCGACGAAGCCCTTGGTGCGGCCGGGGACGGACCGGAGCGACGACGGCATTGAAGGGGATCTCCGGCGATGGCGGTTCGGGCGAGGTCGTTGCGGTGGACTCGGGCGTTGCGAGCGCTCGGGGCTCGGCTTGCTTGATGAAGTGTACAACGGCGGAGCTCCTGGACACGACGAGAGGACGCACGGGCGGCAGGGAGCACGGCTACGACGTAGGCACGGCGGCGGTAGCGTCGGCCATGGCTGGGGGGCGCGAGGGGGAGGAGCTGGAGAGGAGAGGGGGTGTCTGGGAGGTTCGGGGAAGAGAGGGGGAGCGATCCACGACGTCACCGGGCGAGGGGAGCGGCGAGGCGGCGAGCAGGTGCGTGGCGCGCGCTGCGGTCGCCGTCGGGCACCTGCCTGCCTGCCTGGCCGGCAAGCAGCTCGCTGGAGCGGCGCTGGGCTGGGCCGGCAGGTGGGCCGGGTGCTGGGCGCCAGGTAAGTTTTTCTATTTTTTCCTGTTTTCTGTTTTTTTAATACTTCTGCAACTTTGTTGAATTATAAAAATACTTAGGCAACTCCTAAAATCACCAAACTACTCCTGGTCCATAGTTGGATTATTTCCAACATGAAACATTTTAGTTTGGAGATATTTGAGCATTTAAATATTTTATATAATTTTAAATGCCCAAATTCAAATATCTATGATTTAATTCAAAGACCCTAAGATGACCTAGGAAAATGTGCATCACTTCTGGCAGAGGTTCTGAACCAAGACAAAGTTGATGGGCATTTTAGAAGGGCATTTCAGGTTCATTGAAAAAGTTTTTAGTAAACCCTAGTTGGTTTCAGAGGGGGCTGGGGGTTCTGTCATCCCCATTTCAGGTTTCTGATGAAAGAATAAACATGATGCAACACTCTAATGCATGAACTAGCTAGGGTGTGACAGCGTTCCTCATCAAGAGGCTCGTTGGACTCAAAGGAGATGGCCAGCGAGACACCGTCAGCCGCTTACTCTCCCAAGGCCAAGGGAGATGATGAGGTGCTCTCCCAACGGACCTTCCCAGGCTGGGGAGAGGCTCAGGAGGCGCCAGAAGGCGAAGCCTCCATCGTCGAACACCAGGGGGAGCCAATCCCCATGGAGACTGGGGGTGAGGGCCGTATTCAGTTTGGCCCTCAACCAGACTCGATTCCGGAGACTGATACGGCTCTGGAATCCGGCACACAACATCCTTCGAAAGTAGGGGGTATGCCTATTCCACCGGTGACTCCTGTCTAACCAGGGGCACCAGATAATCTGCTGGAAGCACTGCGAGGCGCTTCCATTGTGGATGAGCACCGTGTTCTTATGGGCACGGTGATTGAAAGGGTTCAGTCCGCCAAGAGTGGACTAACTGGAGCCAGCAACAGCCTACTGACAGGTTTTGAGGTAAGCGACACAAAAAGAGAAAATCCCAATATAGACAGTAGCCCCTAAGACACTGTCCGGTGTTCGGAAAGAAAAGCCGTACAGAGGATCAATCCTTTATTGCAAGAAACTAACTAAATTGTCTGAAATGAATACACAACTATCACTATTGGCTGCCACCTCAGATACTGCCGAGGTCTCTGAACTGAAGCGGAGACTGGAGCAGGCAAAGGAGGAGCCCGGCCAGGTGAGGAGATAGCTCCAAGAAAAACAAGGTATGTGATAACCCGTTATGTATTCGAAAAAAATTAAAATGATATGCATTTGACCGAAGTGTCATGATATGTACAGAAGCGACAACTGAGGCCGAGGCCCTGAGAAAGGCCCTGGTCAAAGCCGAGGGGAAGGCTGTCAAGGAGCAGGCCGCCCATAAGAAGCTCAAGGCCCGGGTCAACGAAGTCCAACAGGAGCTCCAGGACGAGGTGAGGAAGTGTGAGACCTTGGAGCACAATGCTTCGGCTCAAGAGGCCGAACTTGCCAAGGCTCATAAGAGTGCGGAGATGGCCCGGAGTGAAGCCCAGGGCACCCTCCAGGAGATCCAGGAGGCCAGGAAGATCAGAGCGGGTAAGGCATTCAATATGCAAAGCAAGAATGTGAAGAAGAACTATCTTTTACTGACCCGGATTCGGAGTTCTCCAAGGGCTTTTGTTCATCTACCATGCAGTGTGACCGATGCCATGGAGTTCCTCCGAGCCGAAGAAGGGAGGTCCACGGAGAAGCTGTTCTGGTCGCAATATCTTGCGCCAGAACATCTGGTGCCCTTCAGCGATCAGCTAAAATAGCTGGTCAAGCTGCACAGGGTGGCCGAACTGGCCATGAAGTATTTAATAATCCGGCTATTGCCAGCCGAAGCTATACCCCCGCAGTTTATTTCGGTGTCGTGAAGAGGCTGGTGGATGCCTGTCCTCGGCTGGACGTCATCAATCGGTCCGTCTGGATCGAAGGAGCGCGTCTGGCCTTCTCCTATGTCAAGGTCTGGTGGGTGAAGATGGACACCGTCAAGTTGGCGACCAAGGGGCCGCCTGAGGGCAAGGAGCACTGCACACCCAAGCGATACTTTGGCGATGTCTTGGAGGGGTCCCGCATTGTTGTGGATCAGTGTGCAAAAGACACGATCTTTGAATGAATGTATTCAAGTTCATTCTACCTTGTATGATTAAACAAAGTGGGTTTGTAATATAATGCTTGCTATGTTTTAATTTGTTCCTCCTGTCCGGCCGTGTTATATGAAATCTGAAGGTTGGCCACTCGTCGGCTTCTACCCCCACGTAGGTAGTACGGAGGTGTTCGGGATGGAATCTAAACAATCTTGATCCAATTATATGGTCCTTGAAGGAGTTGTTTAGCGCAACGAACGAGGTAATCAGACTATGCGGCTTGAACGCCCTCACTTAGCCATAGGAGTTTTATAATAAAACATGGGCGCAACCCCTAGTATCCGAGCTAGAGTGCTGCGAGTGTCTAATCGGGAAGTACCAATCCTTCGTGTGATGCGGAAGAAATCTCCAATGATTTACGACCTCCGAACAGCTGACTGGCTCTCGCCGCATCATGACAGACAGTTTTTGGCTTTCTCTATTGAGGTACTCCCTTGGATAAACCAAGTCACAATCGCAGTAGTCCTCCCTTTACTACCTTAGCCGATATAGCGGAACGTAAGGTAGCAAGCACAGGAGCCGGGCAACCCAACTATTGACCAAAGACATGATTCGGAGCCAATGCATATAGTGCTAAATTCAGGGTGCCGAACTATACTTATAAAAAGTATTCAAACTTTTGTTGTCGTAGCGTGGGGTGCTATGAAGCCCCTAAAATTTAAACGCACCCGAGTGTATAGGTGTTACCTGATAGAATTACCAGAAAGGAAAAGACAAAAATAAAGAAAAAGAAGAACCAGTGGTAAGCTAGAGCCGTGAAAATTTGGGCCGCAAACTATTTCTATTATAATTTCGTTGGTGCGTTAAAGCACATTTATACAGGTAGTGCAATAAGCAGAAAGGCTATTTACTATGCCTTCACCAAGAGAGAGCTGTGTATGGGTCCTGAAGATAGGTAAAGGGATCGTTACAGAGACCACCTAAGATATTTCCAGTACGTCCACGCTTCTTGTTGTCTTGGTGTTTCTATCCTTTGAAAAGAGTCGATGGTCAAGCCGCCAGAAAAGGCCTGTAAAAAAGGAAAAATAAAAGAAAAAAGGGGAATAGTGAAAGTATGAGTGTCAGGGGCGGTCTAGCCGAATTGCGGATCATAAACTAGCTATGCGTCCGTCGATGCCCATGTAATTTTGAGTGCATAGTTATGTACGCGTGGTGCGAATGCCACTACTTGACCAGGACTGAGACAGAGGCCGAATTTCTAGTCTAGCTCCTAACGAGCCGAGCTGTCCTGCTGCAGGGTAGTTCGGACCCTCTTGACGGTGCCCGAGGGCTCGGCAGCGAATTAAGGTTCTGCTTAAGAAGGTTGCTCTGTACTTCTGTAGCTAAGGCAGCTGTGTGCTCTTCAGTACGGAGGGGGTGTTCCGTATTTCCATTGACTGTTATGACGCCACATGGACCAGGCATCTTGAGCTTGAGATAAGCATAGTGCAGCACTGCGTTGAATAGGGTGAATGCGGTCCGTCCGAGTAGGGCGTGATAGCCGCTGCGAAAGGGGACTATGTCGAAGATTAACTCCTCACTTCGGAAATTGTCCGAAGATCCGAAGACAACCTCAAGCGTGATTGAGCCCGTACAACGGGCCTCTACACCTGGTATGACTCCTTTGAAGGTAGTATTTGTGGGTTTGATCCGTGATGGATGAAGTCCCATTTTGCGCACTGTATCCTGATAGAGCAAGTTGAGGCTGCTCCCGCCGTCCATCAGGACTCGCGTCAGGTGGAACCCATCAATTATTGGGTCCAGGACCAATGCAGCTGAACCGCCGTGACGGATACTGGTCGGATGATCCCGGCGATCAAAAGTGATCGAGCATGATGACCATGGATTAAATTTTGGGGCGACTGGCTCTATCGCGTAGACGTCCCTGAGTGCGCGCTTGCGCTCCCTCTTGGGGATGTGTGTAGCATATATCATGTTCACCATTTTGACCCAATGGGGGAACTTCTTCTGTCCCCCTATGTTTGGCTGCAGGGGCTCCTCGTCATCGTCCTCGATCTGCGTTCCCTTTTCCTTGTTCTCGGCATTTAACTTGTCGGCTTGCTTAAAAACCCAGCAATCTCTGTTGGTATGGTTGGCTAGTTTGTCTGGGGTGCCATGTATTTGGCATGGACGGCCGAGTATGCGGTCCAGGCTGGATGGTCCCTGATTGTTCTCTTGTATGGTTTCTTCCGCTGGCTGTACTTGGAGCCGCTGAATCCGGCATTGACTGTAGTGTCGTCGGTATTATTACCATTGCTTGGCGTTTGTGTCTATTACGTCAGAGCTTGCCGTTACTGTTTTCGGCCTTAGAGGGGCCTACGTCACTGGCTGTATTTTTACTACGAGCTAGCCAGCTATCCTCACCCGCACAAAAGCGGGTCATAAGTGTCGTGAGGGCTGCCATGGATTTCAGCTTTTCTTGGCCGAGGTGGCGGGTGAGCCATTCGTCGCGGATGCTATGTTTAAAGGCCGCTAGAGCTTCGGCATCCGGACAGTCGATGGTCTGGTTCTTTTTGGTTAGGAACCTAGTCCCAAATTTCCTGGCTGACTCTCTAGGTTGTTGGACTATGTGGCTTAAGTCATCGGCATCTGGTGGCCAGACATATGTACCTTGGAAGTTGTCAAGGAATGCTTCTTCCAAGTCCTCCTAGCTGCCGATAGAGTTTTCAGGCAGGTTGTTTAACCAGTGCCGAGCTGGCCCTTTGAGCTTTAGTGGGAGGTATTTGATAGCGTGGAGGTCATCTCCGTGGGCCATGTGGATAAGGAGAATAAAATCCTCGATCCATACCGCGGGGTTGGTTGTTCTGTTGTATGATTCAATGTTAACGGGTTTAAACCCTTTGGGGAATTCGTGATCCATTACTTCATCAATGAAGCAAAGAGGGTGTGCAGCGCCTCTATATCGGGCCACGTCGTGACGTAGCTTCGATGGAGTCCGTCTGCGGTTGTCGGCTTGGTGTGACTAGGTTTGTCACGTCCGAATAGGTATCCATCATCATGTGTTGAGGAACGTCCTCGCGATCCGTAAATCAATCGGGTATATCCTGCTCTACTATCCAGGGTCTGCTGGAGGTCATGTGTATGACCCCAAACTATTTTGTCTCTGTTTTTTCTTGGTGGCGGGGAGGGCTGATATTCGGCTTGGGTTACCGCTCTATCCCGACCACGAGGTGGTCGGTCCGCCGCACTGTCCCGACCGCATAGTGTTCGATCGGCCGCATTACGCGAGGGAAGTATGGGCTCCGGCGCCTCTTCGTCGAACTAAGGTAGCAATCTTCATTTTGGGTAACTCTTGGCTGGGCGTCTGAGGTCGTATTATTCGGTTGCCAGAACGTCAGTCCACCTGTCGATGAGAAGATCTTGGTCAACTTGAAGCTGCTGCTGCTTCTTTTTCAGGCTCCTTGTGGTGGCTATTAGCTGGCGCTTGAAGCGTTCCTGCTCGAGACGTTCCTCAGGCACGATGAAATCTTCATTGCCGAGGCTTTCCTCATCCTCAGAGAGCGGATGATAACTACCGTCCTCTGAGTCATTGGGCCTGGCCTGTTTGTCGTGGCTGGCTTGCCCGTTTTCTTGCTCCTCCTGTTCGGATGTTACCTCAGCAAGGTCTTCATTGTTTTCGACATCATTCAGAGTATTGTCTTCTCCGGTGCCAGTATTGCTGTCCTTTGAACAAAGTGACTTAGAGCGGCGCCGAGGACGCCGGCATTTTTGCTGTGTCTCAGGAGGTTTATTCTCAACTAGATTTTCTTTGTCATCGCCGCTATTCTCCTTTGGTGCATCCACCATGTACACATTGTACGAGGAAGTGGCCGTCCAAGGTCCGGTGAACAGCAGGTCCTGGGCCTCTTCTTCTCCGGCATCGTCGTCCATACCTTTGATGTCATCGGAGCCATAATCAAGCATGTCAGTTAAGTCTTCGACAGTGGCTATAAAGTGGGTGGTGGGTGGGGAGCGAAATTCCCTGTCATCAGCTTCTAGTTCGAACCATATAGTTTGGCTGTGAGTCCCCCGCCAAGGACAGGTTCTTTAATGAGCTTAGCACATCGCCCAAAGGTGAGTGCTGGAAGATGTCTACGGTGTTGAACTCGAAGATCGATAAATGATCAAGTTCGGCATCCGTTGACTCACATGGTTTGGAACTTACACCCAAAGACGAGTCCGGGGTTCCAGTGACACAAATATTGTGTGAACTTAAGTCCATTTGCTGCTCCAACACCGGGGAATTTGTGGCCTCCGTGATGGGGTTGAACCTCCAGTCCTTAGATGGCGACGTATGCTCCGGATCTAAGGCCGGAGCAGTTACAAGAGCTATCTCCTGAATGTGGTCCGATGACAGATTTAGGTCATGTTTATCGAGGTGACCAGGAGCGATCGCCGCGGTCTTGAATCCGGTGAAGATCAAATCTCCACGGATGTCCGCAATGTAGTTGAAGCTCCCAAATCTGACCTGATGGCCAGGGGCGTAGCTATCGATCTGCTCCAGATGGCCAAGCGAGTTGGCCCGCAGTACGAAGACATCGAACACGAAGATCTGTCCAGGGAGGAAGGTCTCACCTTGGACAACATCGTTGTTGACGATTGAAGGGGCCATCAAACCTTTTGGGGACGGCACAGTGGAACTCTCAATGAAAGCGCCAATGTCGGTGTCAGAACTGGCGGATCTAAGGTAGGGGGTCCTGAACTGTGCGTCTAAGGTCAATGGTAATAGGAGACATGGGACACAATGTTTTCCCAGGTTCGGGCCCTCACTATGGAGGTAATACCCTACATCCTGCTTGATTGATCTTGATGAATATGAGTATTACAAGAGTTGGTCTACCACGAGATCATAATGACTAAACCCTAGAAGTCTAGCATGTATGACTATGATAATGAATCTCCCCCTCTCCGGACTAAGTCCTCTGGTTTATATAGACACCAGGAGGGTCTAGGGTTACATGATGTTGGTTACAAAGAAAGGAATCTACATATTTGATCACCAAGCTTGCCTTCCACGCCAAGGTGAGTCCTATCCGGACACAGGTGCAGTCTTCAGTCTTCGTGTCTTCACAGCCCATCAGTCCGGCCCATGACTAACAGGCCGGACGCCCGAGGACCCCTTAGTCCAGGACTCCTTCACTAACCTATTGACATAGTCCCAAGTGCTAGTTCCTGTTTTTTCCGTGTTTTTTATATCGCAGAAAATCAATATCAGACGGAGTCCAAATGCCACGAAACTTTATGGAGATTTGTTATGGACCAGAAGGAACATGTTGGGCCCTGGTTGCACCTGGGGGAGTCCCGAGGAGGTGAGAACCCACCAGGGTGCACCAGGACGCCCAGGAGCGCCCTGGTGGGTTGTGCCCACCTCGGGTGCCCCTCGGACAGCCTCTTTGCTCTATAAATACCCAAATATTCCCAAAACCCTAGGGGAGTTGACAAAATATTCATCCAGCCGCCGCAGAGTCCAAAACCACCAGATCCAACCTAGACACCATCTCGGATGGGGTTCACCACCTCCATTGGTGCCTCTCCGATGACGCGTGACTAGTTCTTTGTAGACCTTCGGGTCCGTAGATAGTAGCTAGATGGCTTCATCTCTCTCTCTCTCTCTTGATTCTCAATACAACGGTCTCTTGGAGATCCATATGATGTAACTATTTTTGCGGTGTGTTCGTTGGGGTCTAATGAACTTTGAGTTTATGATCAGTCGTATCTTTTTATATCCATGAAAGTTATTTGAGTTTCTTTGATCTCTTATATGCATGATCTCTTATAGCCTCGTATTTCTTCTCTGATCTTTGGGTTTTGTTTGGCCAACTTGATCTATTTATCTTGCAATGGGACGTGGTGCCCGGTAGTGGGTTCGATCTTACGGTGCTTGATCCCAGTGATAGAAAAGGGAACCGACACGTATGTATCATTGCTATTAAGGATAAAAATATGGGATCTATATCTACGCAATAGATAAATGTATCTTGTCTACATCATGTCATCGTTCTTATTGCATTACTCCATTTTTCCATGAACTTAATACACTAGATGCATGCTGGATAGCGGTTGATGTGTGGAGTAATAGTAGTAGATGCAGGCAGGAGTCGGTCTACTAATCTTGGACGTGATGTCTATGTAATAATCATTGCCTAGATATCGTCATAATTATTTGAGGTTCTATCAATTTCCCAACAGTAATTTGTTTACCCACCGTTTTCTATCTTTCTCGAGAGAAGCCACTAGTGAAACCTATAGCCCGGCTCTTCTTACTCATATATTTGCTTGCGATCTACTTTTCCTTTGCATTCTATTCAGATCTATTAAACCAAAAATACAAAAATGCTTTGCTGCACTTTATTTTGTTTGCGATCTATTATTTCAATCTACTACAATTTTCTGGCATCGTTACCCGAAAGGGATTGACAACCCCTTTAACACGTCGGGTTGCGAGGTGTTGTTTACGTTGTGTTGCTTAGTTCTCCTACTGGTTCGATAACCTTGGTTTCTTCACTAAGGGAAATACCTACCATTGCTGTGCTGCATCATCCCTTCCTCTTTGGGGAAATACCGATGTAGTCCTAGCAGACAGGAGCTTTTCTGGTGCCATAGTCAGAGAGCAATCAAAAGGAATTTCTGGCGCTATTGCCGGGGAGGATCTTCTTCATAACCAGGTTCCTAATCACAAATCTCATCTCCTGGCAATTTACATTATTTTCCATTCGCCTCTCGTTTTCCTCTCCCCCACTTCACAAAAATTTGTTGTTTTATTCGCCTCTCTTTCTCGTTCGTCGTTTTCTTGCCGGATTTGTTTTTGCGTGCATCTTCGTTTGCCGTTATGGATAGTTCTCCTTCTATTGCTTGCACTCCTGAGGACAAAGTCCTCAACTTTAAATAAGGGAGGAGAAAATTTAAAAGATGCTTGGTATAGAATTTGCAATGCTCATAATAGATCTATCAGTAAGCAATCTACCGTTGTGCTTCTGCGTTGTTTTTATGTTGGCATCACCACTTGGTATAGATTCGTCCTTGATACGATTACCGATGGCAATTTCTTAATGAGTCCTCCTTTTGATGCCTTAATGCTATGGGAAATTTAGTGGGTTCAACACCTCTTATGGTTAATGAAACAATTTTGACTCTTGAGCACCTTATGGAAAGATTAGATGCTATTGAAAAGAAAATGCTCACCGAAGATCATATCGAAATAATATATAAAAAGATTCATAATTTTGCTACTCATCTTGGGTCGAAAGCGAGAGATATTTTTAAGTTGTTAAAAAGAGGGGTACCTTAATCCATGAAAGAATATAAGAAAGTCCATCTCGGATCGATAAATTCGAAAAAATCTTTAGTAATCAAAGCATGGCTTTTACTACCACAAAAATTACTGAGGAAAATTCCATAAATTGTAGGAGGTCCAGGAACAAGGGTGCACCATCTAGTAATAGTAATAATGGAGATCTTAAGATGATTAGTGTTCACCCGAAATTTGTTGAAGTGATAAGAGATCATTTTTGCCAGAATGAAATCTTTGAATTTATTCCTAGGAGTATTGTTATTAAAAATCTTTATGCTAAATCCTTGAAGGATTATAAGTGTTTGATTGAAGAGTTGGACAAAGATGACAAAACTTAGATCCTTGCTTTATGCCTAGCTAAGGGCGTAAAACTACAGTGCTTGTTGGGAGGCAACCCAATGAATAAAATTTATTTTTGCTTTTTGCTTCTTGTTCTTGTGTGTTAGCACAATTATGCTACTGTTATCATTGTGTTTTTTATTTTTCAATTAGTGTTTGTGCCAAGTAAAGCCGTTAGGATCTTCTTGGGTGATAGTTGTTTGATCTTGCTGAAAAACAGAAACTTTGACGCTCATGAAATTAATTTTTATTTTTTACCAGAGAGCGATAAAATACCCATTCCACTTTCATTATATCAATATACAAATTTCTCAGGTCTTCCTAATTTCTCAGAATTTTTGGACTACAGAAGTATTCGAAATAGTCAGACTGCTATAGACTGTTCTGTTTTGACAGATTCTGTTTTCTTTGTGTTGTGTGCTTATTTTGATGGCTCTATGGTTTTCTTTGATGAGTTTTTGCCATAGAAAAGTTGGAATACAGTAGATAAAATACAAAAACAAAATATGAATTGGTTTGATACATCACTTATAGTAGGGGTTTATTATTCTTATACTAACGGATCTCACGAAGGTTTTGTTGAGTTTTGTGTGATTGAAGTTTTCAAGTTTTGGGTTATCTTATGATTGATGAAGGAAGGGTGGAAGAGCCTAAGCTTGGGGATGCCCCGACATCCCAAGCTATAATCCAAGAATGAACAACCAACTAAGCTTGGGGATGCCCCCGAGTGGCATCCCTGCTTTCTTCCAATAACTATCGATATTTTACTCGAGACTATATGATTATTCATCACATGATATGTGTTTTGCTTGGAGCGTCTTGTATGACATGTGTCTTTGCTTGTTTTTTGTGTGTTTTAAGTCATAATCCTTCGTGGACACACCTATTTGAGAGAGCCAAAATTATGTCATGACTTGTTAGAATTGCTCTCTATGCTTCACTTAAATCTTTTATGAGCTGGGACTTGCTCTAGTGCTTCACTTATATATTTTTGAGCATGCCATGCTTAGTATTTTTGAAGAAATGATCTCTTGATTCGCTTCGATTTATTTGAGGGTCAGTAAAATTTTGAAGAAATTTTTTCTTGCTTCACTTAAATTATTTTGAGAGAAAGAAATATTATGCTCATGATCTTGACTTATATTTGTTTGAGCTTATGAAAAGCAACACATGAAAATTAGTCCCAAAGTGATAGATATCCAAGAAGGACAAAGAAAAGAAAAATGTCATGAAGATTATTGGACAAAATAAACTTGACTCTTAGTAATAGTTTTGAGATATGATGATGTGATATGTGAGTTATGTTGATGAGTAATTATGCTCTAGTAGGAATATTGGTGTTAAGGTTTGTGATTCCCGAAGCATGCACGTATAATCTCTCATTATGCTATGATGTTGGAGCATGATTTATTTTTTATTGTTATGAGTGGCGGTCGGGGATGAGCGATGGTCTTTTCCTACCAATCTATCCCCCAAGGGGCATGCGTAGTAGTACTTTGCTTCGAGGGCTAATAAACTTTTGCAATAAGTATATGAGTTCTTTATGACTAATGTGAGTCCATGGATTATACGCACTCTTACCTTTTCGAAATTTGCTAGCCTCTACGGTACCGTGCATTGCCCTTTCTCACATTGAGATGTGGTGCAAACTTCGCAGGTGCATCCATACCCCGTGATATGATACGCTCTATCACACATAAGCCTCATTATATCTTCCTCAAAACAGCCACCATACCTACCTATTATGGCTTTTCCATGGCCATTCCGAGATATGTTGCCACGCAACTTCCACCGCTTCTGTTTGATGACTTGAGCATTCACTGTCATATTGCCTTGCATGATCATATAGCTGACATAGTTTTTGTGGCTCAGCCATGGTTCATCATTTTTCATACATGTTACGCTAGATCATTGCACATCCTGGTACAGGCCAGAGGCATTTATATAGAGTCATACTTTGTCATAGGTATCGAGTTTTAATTTTTAATTTTTAGTTATAAGTAAATAGAAGTGTGATGATCATCATTATTCATTTTTAGAGCAGTGCCCCAGTGAGGAAAGGATGATGGAGACTATGATTCCCCCACAAGTCGGGATGAGACCCCGAATAATGAGAGAAAAAGAAAAAAAAAAGGAAAAAAAAAGAAAGAACGAAAAATAAAAAAAGAAAGAAAAATAAAAATAAACAAATAAACAAAGAGATAACGGGCAATGTTAGTATCCTTTACCACACTTGTGCTTCAAAGTAGCACCATGTTTTTCATATGGAGAGTCTCCTATGTTGTCACTTTCATATATTAGTGGGAATTTTTCATTATAGGACTAGATGCACACCCACTTAGTTTTCATATTGAGCTTTCATACACTTATAGCTCTTATTGCATTCGTTGCATGGCAATCCCTACTCCTCATGTTGATATCGATTGATGGGTATCTCCATAGCCCATTGGTTAGCCGCATCGATGTGAGACTTTCTTACTTTTTTGTCTTCTCTATATTACCCCTATCATCATACTCTATTCGACCCGTAGTGCTATATCCATGGCTTGCGTTCATGTATTGCGTAAGAGTTGAAAAAGCTGAGGCGCGTTAAAAAGTACGAACCAATTGCTCGGCTGGTCATCGGGGTTGTGCATGATAAATACTTTGTGTTAAGAAGACAAAGCATGACAAGACAATATGATTTTGTAGGGATAACTTATTTTAGCATTGATATTTTGAAAGACATGGTTGCTTGTTGATATGCTTGAGTATCCAAATTATTATGTCAACACTAGACTATTGCTTTGAATCACATAAAAAGTCCAATTGTCCATGCTATAAAGAAAAGAATATGATATGACATGTTAAACATCACTCCACATCAAAAATTCTATTTTTATCACTTACCTACTCGAGGACAAGTAGGAGTTAAGCTTGGGGATGCTTATACGTCTCCAACATATCTATAATTTTTTATTGTTCCATGCTATTATATTATCAATCTTGGATGTTTTATAATCATTTTATAGTCATTTTATATCATTTTTTGGTACTAACCTATTGACGTAGTGCCAAGTGCCAGTTCCTATTTTTTCTGTGCTTTTTACATTGCAGAAAATCAATATCAGACGGAGTCCAAATGCCATGAAACTTTACGGAGATTTTTTATGGACCGGAAGGAACATGTTGGGCCCTGGTTGCACCTAGGGGAGTCCCGAGGAGGGGACAACCCACCAGGGCGCTCCAGGAGGCCCAGGCGCGCCCTGGTGGGTTGTGCCCACCTTGGCTGCCACCCGGACCGCCTCTTTGCTCTATAAATACCGAAATATTCACAAAACCCTAGGGGAGTCGACAAAATATTCATCCAGCCGCCAGAGAGTCCAGAACCACCAGATCCAGTCAAGACACAATCTCGGATGGGGTTCACCACCTCCATTGGTGCCTCTCTGATGATGCGTGAGTACTTCTTTGTAGACCTTCGGGTCCGTAGTTAGTAGCTAGATGGCTTCACCTCTCTCTCTTGATTCTCAATACAATGGTCTCTTGGAGATCCATATGATGTAACTATTTTTGCGGTGTGTTTGTTGGGATCTGATGAACTTTGAGTTTATGATCAGTCATATATTTTTATATCCATGAAAGTTATTTGTGTTTCTTTGTTCTCGTATATGCATGATCTTTTACAGCCTCATCTTTCTTCTCTGATATTTGGGTTTTGTTGGGCCAACTTGATCTATTTATCTTGCAATGGGAAGAGGTGCCGGTAGTGGGCCTTACGGTGCTTGATCCCGGTGACAGAAAAGGGAACGAACACGTACGTATCATTGCTACTAAGGATAAAAAGATGGGATCTACATCTACGCAATAGACAAACGAATCTTGTCTACATCATGTCATCGTTATTATTGCATTACTCCATTTTTCCATGAACTATAGACAAACGTATCATTGCTACTAGATGCATGCTGGATAGCGGTCGTTGTGTGGAGTAATAGTAGTAGATGCAGGCAGGAGTCGGTCTACTAATCTTGGATGTGATGCCTATGTAATGATCAATGCCTGGATATCGTCATAATTATTTGGGGTTCTATCAATTGCCCAACAGTAATTTGTTTACCCACCGTTTGCTATCTTTCTCTAGAGAAGCCACTAGTGAACCCTACGGCCCCGGGGTCTTCTTCCTCATGTATTTGCTTGCGATCTACTTTTCCTTTGCATTTTTATTCATATCTATTAAACCAAAAATACAAAAATACTTTTCTGCACTTTATTTTATTTGCGATCTATTATTTCAATCTACCACAATTTTCTGGCATCGTTACCCGAAAGGGATTGACAACTCCTTTAACACGTCGGGTTGCGGGCTGTTGTTATTTGTGTGCAGGCGTTGTTTACGTTGTGTTGCTTGGTTCTCCTACTGGTTTGATAACCTTGGTTTCTTCACTAAGGGAAATACCTACCGTCGCTGTGCTGCATCATCCCTTCCTCTTTTGGGGAAATATCGATGTAGTCCTAGCAGACAGGAGCTTTTCTGGCGCTATAGTCAGAGAGCAATCAGTATTTGATACCAGTTCAGTTGCTAAGAGTAGTAACTTGAAATAGGAGTTGCAAGATAAAGAGGGACTAGTTAAGGACGAGGTGACGATGTGTGTTGGAAGTAATTCCATGGTTGATAAGATCACCATCACACACTCCCTTTACCTTCAGGATTAGTGTTGAACCTAAAATAATTTTTATTTGGTGTTTGCATTGAGCATGAATATGATTGGATCATGTTTATTGCGATATGGTTATTCATTTAAGGTAGAGAATAATTATTGTTCTGTTTACATGAATGAAACCTTCAGTGGTCATACACCCAGGGTAAATGGTTTATTGAATCTCGATCGTAGTGATACACGTATTCATAATATCGATGCCAAAAGATGCAAAGTTGATAATGATAGTGCAACATATTTGTGGCACTGTCGTTTAGGTCATATTGGGTCAAAGCGCATGAAGAAAATCCATGTGAATGAACTTTTGGGATCACTTGATTATGAATCATTTGATACTTGTGAACCATGCCTCATGGGCAAGATGACTAAGACTCCGTTCTCCGGAACAATGGAGTGAGCCACTGACTTATTGGAAATAATACATACCGATGTATGCGGTCCGATGAGTGTTGAGGCTCATGGCGGGTATCATTATTTTTTGACCTTCACAGATGATTTGAGCACATTTGGGTATGTCTACTTAATGGAACATCAGTCTGAAACATTTGAAAAGTTCAAAGAAATTCAGAGTGAAGTAGAAAATCATCGTAACAAGAAAATAAAGTTTCTACGATAGGATCGTAGAGGCGAATATTTGAGTTACAAGTTTGGTATTTATTTAAAACAATGTGGAATAGTTTCACAACTCACGCCACCTGGAACACCACAATGTAATGGTGTGTTCGAATGTCGTAACTGTACTTTATTAGATATGGTGCGATCTATGATGTCTCTTACCGAGTTACCACTATCGTTTTGGGGGTTATGCATTAGAGACAGCTGCATTCACGTTAAATAGGGCACCATCTAAATCCGTTGAGACAATACCATATGAACTATGGTTTGGCAAGAAACCAAAGTTGTCGTTTCTTAAAGTTTGGGGTTGTGATGCTTATGTGAAATAGTTTCAAAACTGATAAGCACGAACCCAAATCGGAAAAGTGTGTCTTCATAGGATACCCAAAAGAAACTGTTGGGTACACCTTCTATCACAGATTCGAAGACAAGATATTTGTTGCTAAGAATCGATCCTTTCTATAGAAGGAGTTTCTCTCAAAAGAAGTGAGTGGGAGGAAAGTAGAACTTGATGAGGTAATTGTACCTTCTCCCGAATTGGAAAGTAGTTCATCACAGAAATCGGTTCCAATGATTCCTACACCAATTAGTGAGGGAGCTAATGATGATGACCATGAAACTTCAGATCAAGTTACTATCGAACCTCATAGGTCAACTAGAGTACGGTCCGCACCAAAGTGGTACGGTAATCCTGTTCTGGAAGTCATGTTACTAGACCATGATGAACCTACGAACTATGAGGAAGCGATGAGAAATGGCTTGAGGCCATGACATCTAAGATGGGATCCATGTATGAGAACAAAGTATGGACTTTGATTGACTTGCTCGATGATCGGTGAGCCATTGAGATTAAATGGATCTTCAAGAGGAAGACGGATGCTGATAGTAGTGTTACTATCTACAAATCTCGAATTGTCGCAAAAAGTTTTTGACAAGTTCAAGGTGTTGACTACGATGAGAGTTTCTCACTCGTATCTATGCTTAAAGTCTGTCTGAATCATGTTAGCAATTGCCGCATTTTATGATTATGAAATTTGGCAAATGGATGTAAAGACTGCATTCCTGAATGGATTTCTGGAAGAAGAGTTGTATATGATGCAACCTGAAGGTTTTATCAATCCAAAGGGAGCTAACAAAGTGTGCAAGCTCCAGCGATCCATTTATGGACTGGTGCAAGCATGTCGGATTTGGAATGTACACTTTGATAGTGTGATCAAAGCATATGGTTTTATACAGACTTTTGGAGAAGCCTGTATTTACAATAAAGTTAGTGGGATCTCTGTAGCATTTCTAATATTATATGTGGATGACATATTGTTGATTGGAAATAATACATAATTTCTAGATAGCATAAAAGGATACTTGAATAAGAATTTTTCAATGAAAGACCTTGCTGAAGCTGCTTACATATTGGGCATCAAGATCTATAAAGATAGATCAAGACGCTTAAGACTTCCATAAGTACATACCTTGATAAGATTTTGAAGGAGTTCAAAATGGATCAGTCAAAGAAGGAGTTCTTGCCTGAGTTGTAAGGTATGAAGTTGAGTAAGACTCAAAACCCGACCACGGCAAAAAATAGAGAGAGAATGAAAGTCATTCCCTATGCCTCAGCCATAGGTTCTATAAAGTATGCCATGCTGTATACTAGACCTATTGTGTACCTAACCTTGAATTTGGAAAAGGGGTACAATAGTGATCCAGGAGTAGATCACTAGACAGCGGTCAAAATTATCCTTAGAGAACTAAGGAAATATGTCTCGGTTATGGAGGTGATACAGAGTTCATCGTAAAGAGTTACGTCGATGCAAGCTTTAACACTGATCTGGATGACTCTCAATCTAGATACATATTAAAAGTGGAACAATTAGCTAGAGTAGCTCCATGCAGAGCATTGTAGACATAGAAATTTGCAAAATACATACGGATCTGAATGTGGCAGACCCGTTGACTAAACTTCTCTCACAAGCAAAACATGATCACACCTTAGTACTCTTTGGGTGTTAATCACATGGAGATGTGAACTAGATTATTGACTCTAGTAAACCCTCTGGGTGTTGTTCACATGGTGATGTGAACTATTGGTGTTAAATCACATGGTGATGTGAACTAGATTATTGACTCTAGTGCAAGTGGGATACTGAAGAAAGTATGCCCTAGAGGCAATAATAAAGTTGTTATTTATATTTCCTTATATCATGATAAATGTTTGTTATTCATGCTAGAATTGTATTAACCAGAAACTTGATACATGTGTGAATACATAGACAAAACAGAGTGTCCCTAGTATGCCTCTACTTGACTAGCTCGTTAATCTAAGATGGTTAAGTTTCCAACCATAGACATGTGTTGTCATTTGATGAACGGGATCACACCATTAGAGAATGATGTGATGGACAAGACCCATCCATTAGCTTAGCATAATGATCGTTAAGTTTTATTGCTATTGCTTTCTTCATGACTTATACATATTCCTCTGACTATGAGATTATGCAACTCCCGAATACCGGAGGAACACCTTGTGTGCTATCAAACGTCACAACATAACTGGGTGATTATAAAGATGCTCTACAGGTGTCTTCAAAGGTGTTTGTTTGGTTGGCATAGATTGAGATTAGGATTTGTCACTTTGAGTATCAGAGAGGTATCTCTGGGCCCTCTCGGTAATGCACATCACTATAAGCCTTGCAAGAAATGTAACTAATGAGTTAGTTACGGGATGATGCATTACAGAATGAGTAAAGAGACTTGCCGGTAACGAGATTGAACTAGGTATGATGATACCGACGATCGAATCTCGGGCAAGTAACATACCGATGACAAAGAGAATGATGTATGTTGTTATGCGGTTTGACCGATAAAGATCTTCGTAGAATATGTAGGAACCAATATGAGCATCCAGGTTCTGCTATTGGTTATTGACCGGAGATGTGTCTCGGTCATGTCTACATAGTTCTTGAACCCGTAGGGTCCGCACGGTTAACATTCGATGACGATTTGTATTATGAGTTATGTGTTTTGGTGACCGAAGTTTTTTCGGAGTCCCGGATGAGATCACGGACATGATGAGGAGTCTCGAAATGGTCGAGACGTAAAGATTGATATATTAGAAGGTGGTATTCGGACACTGAAAGGGTTACAAAGTGTATCGGGTACATACCGGAGTATCGGAGGGGTTACCGGAACCCCCCCGGGAAAGATATGGGCAATATGGGCCATAGGATGGAGGCTAACCAGCCCACAAGGGCTGGTGCACCCCCTACAAGGGAGGAGGCCGAATTGGATTAGGGAAGGGGGCGCCACCCTGAGGGAGTCCTGGACTAAGGGGTCCTCGGGCGTCCGGCCTGTTAGCCATGGGCCGGACTGATGGGCTGTGAAGAACACGAAGACCGAAGACTGCACCCGTGTCTGGATGGGACTCTCCTTGGCGTGGAAGGCAATCTTGGCGACTAAATATGTAGATTCCTTTCTTTTTAACCGACCTTGTGTAATCCTAGATCCTACCGGTGTCTATATAAACCGGAGGACTTAGTCCGGAGAGAGGAGATATTCATTACCATAGCCATACAATCTAGGCCTCTAGGGTTTAGCCATTACGATCTCGTGGTAGATCATATTCATCAATATAAATCAAGCAAGATGTAGGGTATTACCTCCATAGAGAGGGCCCAAACCTGGGTAAACATCATGTCCCCTGTGTCCTATTACCATCGACCTTAGACGCATAGTTCGGGACCCCCTACCTGAGATCCGCCAGTTTTGACACCGACATTGGTGCTTTCATTGAGAGTTCCACTATGCCGTCGTCAAGAGGTTCGATGGCTCCTTCAATCATCTACAACGATGCTTTCCAGGGGGAGTCTTCCTCCCCGGACATATTTTTGTGTTCGGCAGCTTCGCACTGCGGGCCAACTCGCTTGGCCATCTGGAGCAGATCGAAAGCTACGCCCCTGGCCATCAGGTCAGATTTGGGAGCTTGAACTACGTCGTGGACATCCGTGGAGATTTGATCTTCGCCGGATTTGAGACTGCGGCGACCGCTCCTGGTCACCTCAATGAACATGACCTAAATATGTCATCGGACCGCATTCAGGAGATAGCTCCTGCAACCGCTCTGGCTTTAGATCCAGAGCATACGATTCCATGCAAGGATTGGAGGCTCAACCCCAACACGCAGGCCACAGATTCCCCAACGTTGGAGCCGCACCTGGACTTAACCTCACACGATATCTGTGTCACCGGAACTTCGGACTCATCTCCGATCATAAGTTTCGACCATGTGAGCCCGCCAACGCCGAACTTTATCGTTTATCGATCTTCAAATTCAGCGCCGCAAACAACTTCCAGCACTCGCCTTTGGGCGACGTGCTAAACTCATTAAAGAACCTGTCCTTGGTGGGGGACTCACAGCCGACCTATGTTCGATTCGGACTAGGGGCTGACGATGGAGAATTTTGCTTCCCACCCGCCACCCACTTTATAGCCATTGTCAAGGATTTAACCGACACGCTTGATTACGGCTCCGACGACATCGATGGTATGGACGACGATGTCGGAGAAGAAGAGGCCCAGAACCCGCCGTTCACCAGATGCTAGACGGCCACTTCATCGTATGATGTATACATGGTGGATGCACCAAAGGAGAACAACAGTGAGGACAAGGAAGACCTAGTAGAGGATAAACCTTCCGAAATACAATCAAAGCACCAGCATCAGCGGTGCCGCTCTAAGTCACGCCGTAGTAGAGACAACAATACCGGCACAGAAGAAAATAATACTCCGGAAGGTGACGAAGACAACGAAGACCCCGTTGACGCAGCTACTGAACAAGATGAACGGGAAGATGGGCAGGTTAGCCCTTGAAAACAGGCCACACACGAAGACTCAGAGGATAGCAATTATCTTCCACTCTCTGAGGACGAGGCGAGCCTTGATACGTCTCCAACGTATCTATAATTTTTTATTGTTCCATGCTATTATATTATCTGTTTTCGATGTTAATGGGCTTTATTTTACACTTTTATATTATTTCCTGGACTAACCTATTAACCCAAGGCCCAGTGCAAATTGCTATTTTTTTTGCCTATTTTAGTGTTTCGTAGAAAAGGAATATCAAACGGACTCCAGACGGAATGAAACCTTTGGGAGCGTGATTTTTGGAACAAACGTGATCCAGAGGACTTGGAGTGGACGTCAAGCAACCAAAAAGGTGGCCATGAGGCAGGGGGCGTGCCTACCCCCCATGGGTGCGCCCTCCCCCCTTGTGGGCCCCTTGTGGCTCAACCGACCTACTTCTTCCTCCTATATATGTTCACATACCCCAAAAACATCCAGGAGCACCAGGAAACCCTATTTCCACCGCCGCAACCTTCTGTACCCAAGAGATCCCATCTTATGGCCTTTTCCGGAGCTCCGCCGGAGGGGGCATTGATCACGGAGGGCCTGTACATCAACTCCATGGCCCCTCTAATGATGTGTGAGTAGTTTACCTCAGACCTTCAGGTCCATAGTTATTATCTAGATGGCTTCTTCTCTCTCTTTGGATCTCAATACAAAGTTCTCCTCAGTTCTCTTGGAGATCTATTCGATGTAATCTTCTTTTGCGGTGTGTTTGTCGAGATCCGATGAATTGTGGGTTTATGATCAAGATTATCTATGAATAATATTTGAATCTTCTCTGAATTCTTTTATGTATGATTGGTTATCTTTGCAAGTATTTCGAATTATCAGTTTGGTTTGGCCTACTAAATTGATCTTTCTTGCAATGGGAGAAGTGCTTAGCTTTGGGTTCAATCTTGCACTGCACGATCCCAATGACAGAAAGGGAAACGACACGTATTGTATTGTTGCCATCGAGGATAAAAAGATGGGGTTCATATCATATTGCATGAGTTTATCCCTCTACATCATGTCATCTTGCTTAAAGCATTACTCTGTTCTTATGAACTTAATACTGTAGATGCATGCTGGATAGCGGTCAATGTGTGGAGTAATAGTAGTAGATGCAGGAAGGAGTCGGTCTACTTTTCACAGACGTGATGCCTATATACATGATCATACCTAGATATTCTCATAATTATTCGCTTTTCTATCAATTGCTCGATAGTAATTTGTTCACCCACCGTAATACTTATGCTATCTTGAGAGAAGCCACTAGTGAAACCTTTGGCCCCCGGGTCTATTTTCCATCATACAAGTTTCCAATCTATTTTATTTTGCAATCTTTACTTTCAATCTATATCATAAAAATACCAAAAATATTTATCTTATTATCATTATCTCTATTAGATCTCACTCTTGCAAGTGGCCGTGAAGGGATTGACAGCCCCTTTATCCTGTTGGTTGCGAGGTTCTTATTTGTTTGTGTAGGTATGAGGTGACTCGCGCGTGGTCTCCTACTGGATTGATACCTTGGTTCTCAAAAACTCAGGGAAATACTTATGCTGCTTTGCTGCATCACCCTTTCCTCTTCAAGGGAAAACCAACGCATGCTAAAGAGGTAGCAAGAAGGATTTCTGGCGCCGTTGCTGGGGAAATCTACGCCAAGTTAATACATACCAAGTACCCATCACAACTCTTATCCTTCGCATTACATTATTTGCCATTTTCCTCTCGTTTTCCTCTCCCCAACTTCACCCTTGCCGTTTTATTCGCCCTCTTTTCATTGCGCCCTCTCTTTCCGTTCACTTTTTCTTCGCTTGTTTGCTTTTGTGTTGGATTGCTTGCTTGTCACGATGGCTCAAGATAATACTAAATTGTGTGACTTTGCCAATACCAACAACAATAATTTTATTAGAACTCCGATTGCTCCTCTTACCGATGTTGAATCTTGTGAAATTAATACTTCTTTGCTGAATCTTGTCATGAAAGAACCATTTTCTGGCCTTCCTAGTGAAGATGTCGCTACCCATCTAAATAACTTTGTTGATTTGTGTGATATGCAAAAGAAGAAAGATGTGGATAATGATATTGTTAAACTTAAGTTATTTCCGTTTTCGCTTAGAGATCATGCTAAAGCTTGGTTTTCGACTTTGCCTAAAAATAGTATTGATTCATGGAATAAGTGCAAAGATGATTTTATCTCTAAGTATTTTCCTCCCACTAAGATCATCTCTCTTAGAAACGATATTATGAATTTTAAGCAACTTGATCATGAGCATGTTGCACAATCTTGGGAGAGGATGAAATTAATGACACATAATTGCCCTACACATGGTTTGAATTTATGGATGATTATACAAAAAATTTATGCCGGATTGAATTTTGCTTCTAGAAATATTTTAGATTTGGCCACGGGAGGCACTTTATGAAAATCACTTTAGGAGAATCTACCAAACTCCTAGATAATATTACGGTTAATTATTCTCAATGGCACGCGGAAATATCTACTAGTAAAAAGGTGCATGCAATTGAAGAGATTAATGTTTTGAGTGAAAAGATGGATGAACTTATGAAATTGTTTGCTAATAAGAGTGCTCCTACTGATCCTAATGATATGCCTTTTTCTACTTTGATTGAGAATAATAATGAATCTATGGATGTGAATTTTTTTGGTAGGAACAATTTTGGTAACAATGCATATAGAGGTAATTTTAATTCTAGGCCGTTTCCTAGTAATTCCTCTAATAATTATGGTAACTCCTACAACAATTCTTATGGAAATTATAATAAGATGCCCTCTGAATTTGACTCTAGTATTAAAGAATTTATTAGTTCACAAAAGAGTTTCAATGCTTTGATTGAAGAAAAATTTCTTAAGATTGAAGAGTTCGCTAGGAACATGGATAGAATTTCTCTTGATGTTGATTCTTTGAAACGTAGATCTATTCCGCCTAAGCATGATATCAATGAGTCTCTCAAAGCCATGAGAATTTCCATTGATGAGTGCAAAGAAAGAACCGCTAGGATATGAGCAAAAAAGGCTTGCTTTGTGAAAGCGTGTTCTTCTAGTTTTCAAGATAATAAGGATGAAGATCTAAAAGTGATTGATGTGTCCCCTATTAAATCCTTGTTTTGCAATATGAATTTTGATAATGATGGGACGGGAGATGAGTCAACTTTAGTTAGAAGGCATCCCAAAAATTTGGAGTTTTTAGATCTTGATGCAAAAATTAGTAAAAGTGGGATTGAAGAGGTTAAAACTTTAGATAGCAACGAACCCACTATCTTGGATTTCAAGGAATTTAATTATGATAATTGCTCTTTGATAGATTGTATTTCCTTGTTGCAATCCGTGCTAAATTCTCCTCATGCTTATAGTCAAAATAAAGCTTTTACTAAACATATCGTTGATGCTTTAATGCAATCTTACGAAGAAAAACTTGAGTTGGAAGTTTCTATACCTAGAAAACTTTATGATGAGTGGGAACCTACAATTAAAATTAAAATTAAAGATCATGAATGCTATGCTTTGTGTGATTTGGATGCTAGTGTTTCCATGATCCCAAAAACTTTGTGTGATTTGCTAGGTTTCCTTGAATTTGACGATTGTTCTTTAAACATGCACCTTGCGGATTCCACTATTAAGAAACCTATGGGAAAGATTAATGATGTTATTATTGTTGCAAATAGGAATTATGTGCCCATAGATTTCATTGTTCTTGATATAGATTGCAATCCTTCATGTCCTATTATTCTTGATAGACCTTTCCTTAGAACGATTGGTGCAATTGTTGATATGAAGGAAGGGAATATTAAATTCCAATTTCAAGGCATGGAACACTTCCCTAGAAATAAAATTAAATTACCATATGAATCTATTACGAGAGCCAATTATGGATTGCCTACCAAAGATGGTAATACCTAGATCTATCCTTGCTTTTATGCCTAGCTAGGGGCGTTAAACGATAGCGCTTGTTGGGAGGCAACCCAATTTTATTTTTATTCCTTGCTTTTTGTTCCTGTTTAGTAATAAATAATTTATCTAGCATCCATTTTGGTTGTGTTTTTAGTGTTTAATTAGTGTGTGTGCCAGGTAGCACCGTTGGGAAGACTTGGGGAAAGTCTTTTTGATCTTGCTGTAAAAAACAGAAACTTTAGCGCTCACGAGAATTGCTGCCATTTTCTATTGGAGAGTGATATTAAGTTAATTATTTTTGAATATGATTAATAGATAAATGTCTCACGTCAAACAATTTATTTTAGAATTTTTGGGGTTCCAGAAGTATTCCAAACTGACAGATTACTACAGACTGTTCTGTTTTAGACAGATTCTGTTTTTCGTGTGTTGTTTGCTTATTTAAAAAAATCTATGGCTAGTAATAGAGTTTACGAACCATAGAAAAGTTGGAATAGAGTAGGTTTATAATCAATATAAATAAATAATGAGTTCATTACAGTACCTTGAAGTGGTGGTTTGTTTTCATTTACTAACAGAGCTCATGAAGATTTTCTTTTAAGTTTTGTGTTGTGAAGTTTTCAAGTTTTGGGTAAAGATTTGATGGATTATGGAACCAGGAGTGGAAAGAGCCTAATATTGGGGATGCCCAAGGAACCCCAAGGTAAAATCCAAGGACAACCAAAATCCTAAGCTTGGGGATGCCCTGGAAGGCATCCCCTCTTTCGTCTTCGTTCATCGGTAACTTTACTTGGAGCTATATTTTTATTCACCACATGATATGTGTTTTTCTTGGAGCGTCTTGTATGATTTGAGTTTTTTCTTTTTAGTTTACCACAATCATCCTTGCTGTACACACCTTTTGGGAGAGACACACATGAATTGGAATTTATTAGAATACTCTATGTGCTTCACTTATATCTTTTGAGTTGGAAATTTTTTGCTCTAGTGCTTCGCTTATATCTTTTAGAGCACCGCGGTGATTCTATTTTATAGAAATAATTGATATATCATGCTTCACTTATATCATTTTGAGATTCCTTTAGAACAGCATGGTAATTCACTTTGGTTATAACTTTTAAATGCTAAGAGAAGTTGGATGCTTGATAGATGGTTTTGAGATATAAAGGTGGTAATATTAGAGGTGTGCTAGTTGAGTAATTGTGAAATTGATGAATACTTGTGTTGAAGTTGGCAAGTCCCATAGAATGCATGTATGGTAAACGTTATGTGACAACTTTGAAGCGTGGGTGTTCTTTGATTGCTTTCCTTATGAGTGGCGGTCGAGGACGAGCGATGGTCTTTTCCTACTAATCTATCCCCCTAGGAGCATGCACATAGTGCTTGGATTTGATGACTTGTAGATTTTTGCAATACGTATGTGATTTATTTATGACTAATGTTGAGTCCATGGATTATACGCACTCTCACCCTTCCATCATTGCTAGCCTCTTCGGTACCGTGCATTGTCCTTTCTCACCTTAAGAGTTGGTGCAAACTTCGCCGGTGCATCCAAACCCCGTGATATGATACGCTCTATCACACATAAGCCTCCTTATATCTTCCTCAAAACAGCCACCATACCTACCTATTATGGCATTTCCATAGCCATTCCGAGATATATTGCCATGCAACTTTCCACCGTTCCATTTATTATGACACACATCATAATTGTCATATTGCTTTGCATGATCATGTAGTTGACATCGTATTTGTGGCAAGGCCACCATGCTTAATTTTTCATACATATCACTCTTGATTCATTGCAATCCCAGTACACCGCCAGAGGCATTCACATAGAGTCATATTTTGTTCTAAGTATCGAGTTGTAATTCTTGAGGTGTAAGAAAATAAAAGTGTGATGATCATCGTTAGAGCATTATCCCATGTGAGGAAAGGATGATGGAGACTATGATTCCCCCACAAGTCGGGATGAGACTCCGGATGAAAAAAAGGCCAAAAGAAAAAAGAAGGCCCAAATAAAAAAATGAGTTAAAAAGAGAGAAGGGGCAATGTTACTATCCTTTTTCCACACTTGTGCTTCAAGGTATCACCATGATCTTCATGATAGAGAGTCTCTTATTTTGTCATTTCATATACCAGTGGGAATTTTTCATTATAGAACTTGGCTTGTATATTCCAATGATGGGCTTCCTCAAATGCCCTAGGTCCTCATGAGCAAGCGAGTTGGATGCACACCCACTTAGTTTCTTTGATGAGCTTTCATATATTTATAGCTCTAGTGCATCTGTTGCATGGCAATCCCTACTCCTTGCATTGACATCAATCAGTGGGCATCTCGATAGCCCATTGATTAGCCGCGTCAATGTGAGACTTTCTCCCTTTTTGTCTTCTCACACAAACTCAATCATCATATTCTATTCCGCCCATAGTGTTATGTCCGTGGCTCACGCTCATATATTGCGTAAAAGTTGAAAGAGTTTGAAAAGGCTAAGTATGAAACAACTACTTGGCCTGTCATCGGGGTTGTGCATGATGAGAGCATTTTGAGTGAAGAAAATGAAGCATGGCCAAACTATATGACTTTGTAGGGATAAGTTTTCTTTGGCTATGGTATTTTGATAAGACATAATTGCTTGATTAGCATACTTGGAGTATTACTATTTTTATGACAACAATAAACTTTTATCTTGAATCTTTTGGATCTGAACATTCATGCCACAATAGATAAAAATGCATTGAAGAATATTCTAGAAAGCATTCAACATCAAAAATTCTGTTTTTATCATTTACCTAGTCGAGGACGAGCAGGAATTAAGCTTGGGGATGCTAATACGTCTCCAACGTATCTATAACTTTTTATTGTTCCATGCTATTATATTATCTGTTTTGGATGTTAATGGGCTTTATTTTACACTTTTATATTATTTTTGGGACTAACCTATTAACCCAAGGCCTAGTGCAAATTGCTGTTTTTTTGCCTATTTCAGTATTTCGTAGAAAAGGAATATCAAACGGAGTCCAAACGGAATGAAACCTTCGGGAGCATGATTTTTGGAACAAACATGGTCCAGAGGACTTGGAGTGGACGTCAAGGAACCAACGAGGTGGCCACGAGGCAGGGGGTGCGCCCTCCCCCTCGTGGGCCCCTCGTGGCTCAACCGACCTACTTCTTCCTCCTATATATGTTCACATACCCCGAAAACATCCAGGAGCACCACGAAACCCTATTTCCACCGCCGCAACCTTCTATACCCAAGAGATTCCATCTTGGGGCCTTTTCCGGAGCTCCGCCGGAGGGGGCATTGATCGCGGAGGGCCTCTACATCAACTCCATGGCCCTCCGATGATGTGTGAGTAGTTTACCTCAGACCTTTGGGTCCATAGTTATTAGCTAGATGGCTTCTTCTCTCTCTTTGGATCTCAATACAAAGTTCTCCTCGATTCTCTTGGAGATCTATTCGATGTAATCTTCTTTTGCGGTGTGTTTGTGGAGATCCGGTGAATTGTGGGTTTATGATCAAGATTATCTATGAACAATATTTGAATCTTCTCTGAATTCTTTTATGTATGATTGGTTATCTTTGCAAGTCTCTTCAAATTATCAGTTTGGTTTGGCCTACTAGATTGATCTTTCTTGCAATGGGAGAAGTGCTTAGCTTTGGGTTCAATCTTGCGGTGCTCGATCCTAGTGAAAGAAAGGGAAACGACACGTATTGTATTGTTGCCATCGAGGATAAAAAGATGGGGTTTATATCATATTGCATGAGTTTATCCCTCTACATCATGTCATCTTGCTTAAAGCATTACTCTGTTCTTATGAACTTAATACTCTAGATGCATGCTGGATAGCGGTCGATGTGTGGAGTAATAGTAGTAGATGCAGGCAGGAGTCGGTCTACTTGTCACGGACGTGATGCCTATATACATGATCATACCGAGATATTCTCATAATTATTCGCTTTTCTATCAATTGCTTGACAGTAATTTGTTCACCCACTGTAATACTTATGCTATCTTGAGAGAAGCCACTAGTGAAACCTATGCCCCCCGGGTCTATTTTCCATCATACAAGTTTCCAATCTATTTTATTTTCCAATCTTTACTTTCAATCTATATCATAAAAATACCGAAAATATTTATCTTATTATCACTATCTCTATCAAATCTCACTCTTGCAAGTGGTCGTGAAGGGATTTACAACCCCTTTATCGCACTGGTTGCGAGGTTCTCATTTGTTTGTGTAGGTACGAGGTGACTCGCGCGTGGTCTCCTAGTGCATTGATACCTTGGTTCTCAAAAACTGAGGGAAATACTTACGCTGCTTTGCTGCATCACCCTTTCCTCTTCAAGGTAAAACCAATGCATGCTCAAGAGGTAGCAAGCCTCGGCATCGACGATTTCATCGTGCCTGAGGAACCTCTTGAGCAGGAGCACTTCAAGCGCCAGCTGATAGCCACTGCAAGGAGCTTGAAAAAGAAGCAACAACAGCTTCTAGCTGACCAAGATCTGCTCAATGATAAATGGACCGATGTCCTAGCAGCAGAAGTATACGGCCTCAAACGCCCAACCAAAAGCTACCCGAATCGCAAATTGCTACCTCAGTTCGATGATGAGGCGCCAGAATACATACCACCATCACACAATGCGGCTGACCGACCACGACGTGGTCGGGACAAAACGGCAACTCAAGCCGAATACCAGCCCGCCATAACTCATCGCAAAGGCAGAGGTAAATTAGCCCACGGCCATACATATGACCTTGGGCAGGACCTGAACAATAAAGTAGGACATACCAGATTGATCTACGGATCGCGAGGACATGCCTCGACACGCGACGACGGCCATCTATTCGGATGTGACAAACTTAGTCATGCGCGGGCTGAAAGCCGCAGACGGACTCAATCAGCTTCACTGACGTAGTCATGGTACATGAATTCCCAGAAGGGTTCAAACCCGTGAATATAGAATCATACGATGGAACCACAGACCCCGCGGTATGGATTGAAGACTTCATTCTCCATATACATATGGCCCGCGGAGATGACCTCCACGCTATCAAATACCTCCCTCTAAAGCTTAAAGGAGAAGCTCGGCACTGGTTAAACAGCCTGCCAAAAAACTCTATCGGCAGCTGGGAAGACTTGGAAGAAGCCTTCCTCTACAACTTCCAAGGTACATATGTCCGGCCACCAGACGCCGATGAGTTAAGCCACATAGTCCAACAACCTGGAGAGTCAGCCAGGAAATTCTGGACTAAGTTCCTAACCAAAAAGAACCAAATTGTTGACTGTCCGTGTCGGAGTAATTGACCATGGGTACCCCAAGGACGGCAAGACGATATTTCAAGACATCGGGGCTAGCAAAGCCTCTCAGTCCGACTGTCCGGCCGCTCCTGCCGGCTTCCCGTCCGACTGCTCTGCCCGGCCGACTGCCGACTGCGCCAACCAGCCGGCTGCCGACTGCGTCAACCAGCCGGCTGCCGACTGCAGCACGACTCGACACTGACAAGACCCTAACACGATGGCCATACCGCGGACAAGATGGCTGTACCCGGACACTGCTGAGCAATAGTGATACACTATAGCAGGTGTGAGATATCACATCGTTGTCTCCCAAATAGTGAAGTTGGCCACATGGGCCATCCCTTGTCCCCTGGGCTCCCCTTTATAAGGAGCACCAGGGGAGGCTCACGACAGGGGCGCCACTATGGCCTCTTGGCCATTCACTCCCACGCATGCATGCTAGCTAGCAAGAGGGCTAGCTAGCTCACGGCCACAAGGCCTCACACACATCCATTCATCCATCCAGGATACACACACCCACGCATGAGCACTCATATGCTCACGGCCATGAGCATGGCCCGCCACTAGCATGCCTCACATAGGCATATACCAGATCAGATGCACTTGGCACTGATCCCAGATACAGCTCCAGGAGCACTTTGTACTGCCCGATGTACACCCCAGATAGATACACTCAGACATGCAGCAGTAGGAGTATTATCTCTCTGGAGAGCTCCGAAGCGGGGTAAACCACCGCGTGCTACTCGCATACCCGCTCCCGGTCCTATCAGTAGCAGTCTTACCCACACACTAAGCCCTTGTGGCATCTGTCGACTCGCAAGACCCCCGTGAGAAATACCACGATAGTCCGGATGCCGAAGCCCTAGCGTCCTTTAAACATAGCATCCGCGACGAATGGCTCGCCAGCCACCTCAGCCAAGAAGAGCCAAAATCTATGGCAGCCCGGACGGCACTCATGACCCGCTTTCGCGCGGGTGAGGATAGTTGGCTGGCTCGTAGCAAAAACAATGCAAGCGACGCCGGCACACCTAAAGTTAAAAATAGCAAAGACAAGTCTCGCCGCGACAGATACAAGAGACGAAACAATAATGACAACACCGGGGAAACAACGGTCAATGCCGGATTCAGTGGCTATAAGTCCGGTCAGCGGAAGAAACCGTTTCAAAAGAACAATTCGGGCCCATCTAGCCTGGACCGCATACTTGATCGTCTGTGCCATATTCATGGCACCCCAGACAAACCACCCAATCACACCAATAGAGATTGTTGGGTTTTTAAACAGGCCGGCAAGTTAAATGCCGAAAACAAGGACAAGGGATCGCAAACCGAGGACGACGACGAGGAGCCCCGACCGCCGAACACAAGGGGATAGAAGAAGTTTCCCCCTCAGGTCAAAACGGTGGACATGATATATGCTACCCACATCCCCAAGAGGGAGCGCAAGCGCGCGCTCAAGGACGTCTACGCGATAGAGCCAGTCGCCCCAAAATTTAACCCATGGTCGTCATGCCCAATCACTTTCGATCGTCGGGATCATCCGACCAGTATTCGTCACTATGGTTCAGCCACACTGGTCGTGGACCCAATAATTGATGGGTTCCACCTGACGCGAGTCCTGATGGATGGTGACATCAGCCTCAACTTGGTCTATCAGGATAAATTGCGCAAAATGGGCATTAATCCATCACGGATCAAACCAACAAAGACTACCTTCAAAGGAGTCATACCAGGTGTAGAGGCCCGCTGTATGGGCTCAATCACGCTAGAAGTCGTCTTCGGATCTCCGCACAATTTCCAAAGCGAGGAGATAATCTTCGACATAGTCCCCTTTCGAAGCGGCTATGACGCACTGCTCGGATGGATCGCATTCGTGTGATTTAATGCAGTGCCACACTATGCTTATCTCAATCTCAAGATGCCCGGTCCACGTGGCATCATAACAGTCAATGGAAATACGGAATGCTCCCTCCATACAGAAGAGCACATAGCTGCCTTAGCTGCAGAAGTACAGAGTGGCCTTCTCAAGCAAAACCTTTATTCGGCTGCCGAGCCCACGGACACCGTCAAGTGGGTCCGAACTACCCTGCAGCAGCACAGCTCGGCTCGTGAGGAGCTAGACTAGCAATTCGGCCTCCGTCTTAGTCCTGGTCAAGCAGTGGCATTCGCACCGCACGTACATAACTACGCACTCAAAATTCCATGGGCATCGACGGAGGCATAGCTAGCTTGTGATCCACAGTGCGGCTCAACCGACACCGGATACACACATACTTTCACTTTTATTCATTTCCTTTTCAGGCTTCAATCTCGCAGGCCCCATCTGATGGCCTAATCATTGGTACTCTTGAAGGACAAACACACCAAGGCGGCAAGAAACATAGGCATATGGGGGACTTCTCTAGGTGGTTTCATTAACGATCACTCTACCTATTTTTCAGGACCCACGTGCCGCTCTCCCTTCATTAAAGGCATAGTAACTAGCCTCCTGCTTATTGCATTACTTGTATAAAATTCGCTTTAACGCACTAATGAAATTATAATAAGAATAGTTTGCGGCTCAAATTTTGCGGCCCTAGCTTATCACTTGTTCTTCTTTTTTTCCTTTTTTGTCTTTTCTTTTATGGTAAACCCTATCAGGTAGTGCCTGTACACTTTGGTACATTTGATGTTTGCCAGGGGCTTCATAGCACCCAACACTACGGCAACAAAAGTCCGAACACTTTTTATAAGTATAGTTCGGCACCCCGAATTTAGCATTATATGCATTTTCTCCGAATCATGTCTTTGGTCAATAGTTGGGTTGCCCGGCTCCTGTGCTTGCTACCTTACGTTCCGCTATATCGGCTAAGGTAGTAAAGGGAGAACTACTACGATTGTGCCTTGGTTTATCCAAAGGAGCACCTTAGTAGAGAAAGCCGCAAAGTGACTGTCATGATGCGGCAAGAGCCGGTCAACTGTTTGGAGGTTGTAAATCATTGGAGATTTCTTTCGCATTACGCGAAGGATTGGTACTTCCCAATTAGACGCTTATAGCACTCTAGTTCGGATACTAGGGGCTGTGCCCATGTTTTAATTGTCGGACTCCTATGGCTAAGTGAGGGCGTTAAAGAGGCATAGTCTGGTTGCCTGGTTCATTGCACTAAACAACTCCTTAAAGTACCATATAATTGGATCAAGATTATTTTGATTCCATCCTGAACACCTCCGTACTACCTACGTGTGGGAAGAAGCCGACGACTGGTTAACCCTCAGATTTCATCCAACACGGCCGCACAGGAGGTAAAATTTAAAACATAACAAGCATTATATCACAAACCCACTTTGTTCTATCATACAAAGTAGCAGGAACTTGAATACATTCATTCAAAGATAATATACTGCGAACATTGCGTTGCTACAATGCAAGACCCCTCTAGGACATCTGCAAAATAGCGCTCGGGTGTGTGGTGCTCCTTGCCCTCCGGCGGCCCCTTGGTCAGCTCGACGACGTCCATCTTCGCCCACCACATTTTGCAGAGGCGAAGGCCATGCACACACCTTCAATGCAGGCCGATCGCTTGACGACATGCAGCCGAGGGCATGCGTCCTCTAGCTGATTCATGAGTCCGAAGTAATTGCCGGGCATAGCTTCGGCTAGCCACAGCCGGATTATCAAATCCTTAATGGCTAGTTCGGCCAGCCTATGCAGCTCCACCAGCTGTTTCAGCTGATCGATGAAGGGCATGGGATGCTCTGGCGCAAGATACTGCGACCAGAACAATTTCTTCATGGAGCTCCCTTCTTCGGCTCGGAAGAACTCTGCGGCGTCAGACACACTACGCGGTAGATCTGCGAAGGCTCCTGGAGAACTCTGAGTCCGGGTTAGTAAGAAATACTTCTTCTTTATATATTTGCTTTGCATACTAAACGCCTTACCCGCCGCGATCTTCCTGGCCTCTTGGATCTCCTGGAGGGCACCCTGGGCTTCAACTCGGGCCGCTTTCGCGCTTTGACGAGCCTTGGAGAGTTCGGTATCTCGAGCCAAAACTTTGCCCTCAAAGGTCTCGCACTTCTTCATCGCGTCCTGGAGCTCTTGCTGGACCTCGTTCAGCCGGTCCTTCAGCTTCTTGCAAGCGGCCTGCTCCTTGACAGCTTTCCCCTCGGCTTCGCCCAGGGCCTCTTTCAAGGCTGCGACCTCGGTCGTCACCCCTACACATATAATGACACTACAGTCAGTATACATCATTTGCTCTTTCCGAATATATAGCGAGCCATTGCATTCCTTGCTGGTCTTCTAGCTACTTCCTTGCCTAGCCAAGCTCTTCTTCGGCCCGCTCCAGTTTCTGCTTTAGTCCGGAGACTTCGGCAGTATGAGAAGTCACGGCCAGTAGCGACGCCTGCTTATTCACATCAAACACACTTGGTTAGTTTCCTCCGAAATTTAGTTGATCCTCTGTCTGTTTTTTCTTTCCGAACACCGGACAGTGTCTCAGGGGCTACTGTCTATGTGGAGATTTTCTCGTTTAAATGCCGCTTACCTCAAAACCTGTCAGCAGGCCGCTGCAGGCTTCGGTCAGTCTGCTCTTGACGGACTAAACCTTCTCAATCACCGTACCCATAAGGATACGGTGTTCTTCCACAATGGAAGCGCCTCGTAGCGCTTCCAATAGATTATCTGACGCCTCTAGTTGGATGGAGGTCGCCGGTGGGATGGGCCCGCCTCCTTCTCTCGATGGAGGCTGCTTGTCAGACTCCAGGGCCGTATGGGTCTCCGGATCCATGCTTAGAGGGGGGCCAAATTGAGTACGTACCCCATCATTAGTCTCCATGGGGGCTTCTTCCCCCATGTGTCCGGCGGCTGAGGTATCGCCCTCTGGCGCCGCCTTGATGGCCTCTAGAACCTTTCCCTGGCCCGGGAAGGTCCTTCAGGACAACACCTCGACGTCTCCCTGGGCCTCAAGAGAGTAAGCAGCCGGCGGTGTCCCGCTTGCCACCTCCTTTGAGTCCAACGAGCCTCTTGATGAGGATCGCTGGGAGCTGTCGTGGGCCGGACTATAATAGCATAATTAATCATGTCAATACGGCAAAGAGGAAAGGCTAGATTTATGGGCATATGCGAGTCTTAGCACTTACGATGCGGCCCGAGGCTTAGTGTGGGGGCGTCGCTCCGGACTGTTGTCGATGTCCCATGCGGAGCTGCCCGCGAGCGGGCCTTCCCCCTTCTTGGGCGCCTCCGCCTCTAGAATTGTGGAGGCCGCCCTCTTCTTCCTCCCCCCATCAGGGGGAGAATCGCTCTCCTCCTCCTCATCGTTGTCGTCTTCGGCGATGGAGGAACGGGTCTTGTCTTCGGACGTCGCGTCCGAAACACCCTTGCGGCGGGGGCCACTCCAGACCCCCTTGGCCTTCCCCGTGGCCTTCGCCGGCGCCGTATAGGGCACTGGCATCAGCATCTTCGCAAAACGCGGAATGACTAGTTCTTCAAGCAGCGGAGCCAGACACTGGATCTTGTTCGCCCTCTCCATCCAGTCCTGAAGAAGCAATGATAATAATAGTTTAGATATCATCCTTGAAACAAGAAAGTGGGGGATGCGTTAAAAATAACATACCTCGTTGGCGAGGTGGTTGATGTCGTGCCCGCGGTCCGAACCTGTGGCTGGCGGTGTCTTGTTGCCCTTAAAGAGCAACTTACAGGCATCTTCGTGGGTAGTTTCAAAGAGCCTCTTTAGGGTATGGTGCTTCTTCGGATTGAAATCCCATAGAGGGCGGCTTCGGCTTTGGCACGGGAGAATCTGGCGAACTAGCATCACCTGCATTATATCGACAAGCTTGATGTCCTTGTCCACCATACTTTGAACGCGCATCTTCAGCGCTATCAGCTCATCTGGCGAACACTAGTTCAGGCTCTTCTCGACCCAGGAGGTGAGTCGCATAGGAGCGCCGGAGTTAAATTCGGCAGCTGCAGCCCAGTTTGTGCCACAGGGTTCTGTGATGTAGAACCATTGTTTCTGCCATTCCTTGACAATCTCCACGAAAGTGACTTTCGGCCAGGAGACATTGGTCAGCTTACTCACCATGGCTCCTCCGCACTCCGCATGCTGGCCATCCACCACCTTCGGCTTCATGTTGAAGACCTTGACCCACAACCCGAAGTGGGGTTTGATGCAGAGGAAGGCCTCACACACGACGATGAACGCCGAGATGTTGAGGAAGGAGTTCGGGGATAGATCATGGAAGTCTATCCCGTAATAGTACATCAGCCCTCGGATAAAGGGGTGGAGTGTAAACCCTAGCCCGCAGAGGAAACGAGGGATGAATACCACCCTCTCGTTGGGCTTCGGCATGGGGACGACTTGCCCCTGGGCTGGAAGACGGTGGGCGATTTCCTTCGCCAAGTACCCGGCCACCTGAAGCACAGTAATGTCTTTCTCCTTGACGAAGGAGACCATCCACTTGCCTTGGCCTCCAGATCCAGACATGACTGAGTGCTAGCTTGAGTGGGAAGAAGATGAGAACTTGGGCGCTGGATCTCAATAGTGGAAGGACAGAGGAAGATAGAAGGCGTGGGAGAAGAAAGGGGATTCTTATCTCCTTATAAGGGTAGTGAATATTGAATGCCTCCCCACTCGCCTTAAAATTCGCCTACTCCCAAGGGCTGTGTAAATGGCACGGTTGGGTTACCCACGCCTGTATTGATGAGAATCCCGCAATAAGGGGACACGATCTCTGCTTCGACAAGACGTGCCAATGGCAACCGCGTCTCGAAACATGGAGCGCCAGACGAAGAATGGTTCGAAATTATGACCAGGCAGATGTGATGTCATGTTGTAAAAAGTTGTCAGCAGATTGGACTCGTGGAATGTTATATTCTCTCTACGGTTGTGTGTGGTGTGTGCGTTACAGGTCCGGACACGATCAATATGTCCGAAGACTATCCTGGAGTTTAGAAGGAGGAAACCGCCTTGCAATGCCGAAGATAGATCTACGCGCCGGATACCTTGTCATTGAAGCCAGGTTCAGGGGCTACTGAGGGAGTCCTGGACTAAGGGGTCCTCGGGCGTCCGGCCTATTAGCCATGGGCCAGACTGATGAGCTGTGAAGAACACGAAGACCAATGACTGCACCCGTGTCCGGATGGGACTCTCCTTAGCATGGAAGGCAAGCTTGGCGAACAAATATGTAGATTCCTTTCTTTGTAACCGACCTTGTGTAACCCTAGATCCTCCCGGTGTCTATATAAACCGGAGGACTTAGTCCGAAGAGAGGAGATATTCATTACCATAGCCATACAAGCTAGGCCTCTCTCTAGGGTTTAGCCATTACGATCTCGTGGTAGATCAACTCTTGTAATACTCATATTCAGCAATATCAATCAAGCAGGACGTAGGGTATTACCTCCATAGAGAGGGCCCGAACCTGGGTAAACATCGTGTCCCCTATCTCCTGTTACCATCGACCTTAGACGCATATTTCGGGACCCCCTACCCGAGATCCGCCGGTTTTTACACTGACACACCCCCCATTCCTTCTCCTACTCCCTCTCCTTTCCCCATTTTCCTCTCCATGAGAAGGAAAAGAAGGGGGCGAATCCTATTAGGACTAGGAGTCCTAGTAGGACTCCCCCCTTATGGCGCGCCCCCTAGGGCCGGCCTCCTCCCTCTCCCTCCTTTATATACGTGGGCAGGGCACCCCTTAGAGACACACCTATTGTTCCATGCCATGTGTGGTTTCTCTCTCCATGGTTTACTCCTTCGGTCATATTCACGTAGTGCTTAGGCGAAGCCTTGTGCGGATCACATCATCATCACCGTCACCATGCCATCGTGCTGACGAAACTCTCCCTCGACACTTTGCTGGATCAAGATTTTGAGGGACGTCATCGAGCTGAACGTGTGCAGAACTCGGAGGTGCCGTATGTTCCGTACTTGATCAGTTGGATCGCGAAGAGGTTCGACTACATCAACTGCGTTAACCTAACGCTTACGCTTTCGGTCTATGAGGGTATGTGGACACACTCTCTGTCGGTGTCAAAACCGGCGGACCTCGGGTAGGGAGTCCCGAACTGTGCATCTAGGCCAAATGGTAACAAGAGGCAAGGGACACGAAGTTTTACCCAGGTTTGGGCCCTCTCGATGGAGGTAATACCCTACGTCCTGCTTGATTAATATTGATGATATGGGTAGTACAAGAGTAGATCTACCACGAGATCGGAGAGGCTAAACCCTAGAAGCAAGCCTATGGTATGATTGTTGTGTATGAATGTGTTGTCCTACGGACTAAAACCCTCCGGTTTATATAGACACCGGATAGGGTTAGGGTTACATAGAGTCGGTTACAATGGTAGGAGATCTACATATCCGTATCGCCAAGCTTGCCTTCCACGCCAAGGAAAGTCCCTTCTGGACACGGGACGAAGTCTTCAATGTTGTATCTTCATAGTCTAGGAGTCCGGCTGAAGGCATAGTCCGGCCATCCGGACACCCCCTAATCCAGGACTCCCTCAGTAGCCCCTGAACCAGGCTTCAATGACGACGAGTCTGGCGCGCAGATTGTCTTCGGCATTGCAAGGCGGGCTCCTCCTCCAAGTAATTCATAGAAGATTTTGAACACAAAGATAGTGTCCGGCTCTGCAAAATAAGTTTCCACATATTGCCATAGAGAGAATAATATTTACACAAATCTAATCTGCTGGCGTATTCCGTAGTGTGACATCACACCACGGCCAAGCCTTTATTCGAATCGTTTTACTGTCCCATCTCAGCGTGTTATGCGAGGTGGTTTCCTTGGCACGTCTTGTTAAAGCAGAGATCATGTCCCCTTATTCCGGGATTCTCATCAATAGGGGCGTGGGTAACCCAACCGCGCCATTGATTATGGCGCTTGGGAGATAAGCGAGTTTTACCAGGCTGGTGGGGATGCATAGTCGTGTCCACCCATATAAGGGGATAAGGATCCACCTTTTCACCTACGCCTTCTTCCTCCTTTGCCTATCCATTTTCGCGCACTCGAGCTCCAGCGCCCAAGTCCGCACTCCCCACCTCAACCTTCTCCAGCCATGTCCGGAGTGGGAGGCAAGTGGATGGTCTCCTCCGTTACGGAGGGACACATCAAAAGACTAAGGAAGCCCGGATACTTGTCCGACGACATTGCGCACCAGCTTCCCGAAGAGAGGTAGCTCATCCCTACCCCTAGGCCCCATGAGAGGGTGGTGTTCCTCCCCCATTTCCTCCGCGGACTGGGTTTCCCTCTCCACCCATTTGTCCGGGGGCTCATGTTCTACTATGGCCTAGATTTCCACGATCTGGCCCCGAACTTTGTCCTCAACATCTGGGCGTTTATCGTCGTGTGCGAGGCCTTCCTCCGTATCCGCCCCCATTTCGGCCTATGGCTCAAGACTTTTAATGTCAAGCCGAAGGTGGTGCGCGGCAACCAGGCAGAGTGCGGAGGCGCCATGGTGGGCAAGATGCCCAACATCTTATGGCTCGAGGGCTCCTTTGTGGAGACCCTGAAGGGGTGGCAATCAGGGTGGTTTTACATCACTGAGCCGCGCGACCCTAAGTGGGTCGCAGCCCCCGAGTTCCGATCCGGACCCCCAACACGGCTCACGTCCTGGAAAGAGACGGGCCTATCATGGGGTAAAAAAGGAGAGCTGTCCGGACTCCAAACATGCATCCAAACCCTGGTGGACAAGCAGCTCAAGCTTGTCAACGTAGTCCAGGTTATGCTCATCCGCCGGATCCGCCGGATCATCCTGGCTTTCAACCTGTGGGAGTTCGACCCGACGCAGCACCAAACTCTGAGCAGGCTCTTCGACACGACGTACGAAGATGCCTGGAAGGTGCTTTTCAAAGGCGCCGAGGCCCCCGCATCCGCTACCGAGGATCGCGGATTCAGCATGCAGCGTCACGCTCATGCGGTAAGCTATTTTTACCTTCTACAGGATATCAGTTTTTCATATATTGACTCCATGTGGGATCGAAGCTCCCTTACCTTTGACAAGATTAGTAGGAGACATCCGGACAGATCAACTGTCCGGCTCCTTTGCCCAAATGCATAGTGGACGCCCGTTTGGCGAAGCTGCTGGTTCCGGCACCCTATGTGGTGCCGGAGAAGAAGGCCAAGAAGAAGGCCGCAGGGACTCGAAAGAGTGCCCGGCGCTAGGAGGTGTCGGATCCATCATCCGACGGATCCAAGAAGCACTCCTCCCATGAAGATGAGGAGGAATAAGAGACCTCTCCCCCCAGCGGGGGAAGGGAAGAAAAGGAAGGCCGCCCCAACTGGGGAGGCCGAAGGGTCCAAGAAGGGGAAAACCCTTCCTCCGGACTACTCCACCGACGCCGACGACGGCGAAGAGGAGTGGCCGCATAGGGCCAAGCCCCTGGCAAAATCATAAGTATCCGAATACCAGAGTAATTCATAGTATTCCTTTATTGCACAGCTTTCCCTTATGTCAAATACGAATATGCAGCCCACCAAAAGACCGGCTCGACGCATCGTCGAGCGGTTCACTGGACTCGTCGGACGTGAATTCGCTTCCGACGGCTTCCTCCCCCCGCCCTACGGACGACGCCGAAGTGTTGTCCCAACAGGTTCCAAGCCAGGAGGAGGTGGTCCTGGAGGCACCGCAAGGCGACCTCCCGGACTCCAGGGGTGAAGGGGATAAAATCTCCCAGGGCTCCAAGTTCGGCTCCAGGCCGGATACCGCTCCGAAACCTTCAAAGGTTCCAGAGTCCGGCGGGTGACCTCCTTCCAAGAGGAGCGAGCCCTCCGTGCCGGTGAGCCCCATCCAACAGAAGGCGCCGGATAATCTGTTGGAGGCGCTCCAAGGCGCCTCCATCGACGAGGAGCACCGCACCATTATGAGTGCGGTGGTCCAGAAGGTTCAGTCCGCCAAGAGTGGACTGACTGAAGCTTGTGCTAGCCTTTTGACAGGCTTTGAGGTAAGTAAACCCCTGATGCTCTGTTTGGCGTTCGGGAAGAAAAAGCCGAATAGAGGATCAAATGAAATTCGTAGGAGTCTAACAAAAAAGAGTCAATATGCATATGCAGGCTTCTCTGCTTGCGTCCGCTGCACTGACTGCGGAAGTGGACACGCTAAAGCAGAACCTCGAGCGGTCCGAGCAAGAGCTCGGGCGTGCCAAGAAGCAGCTCGAGGACAATGAAGGTAAGAAATACCTTGTTTAAATATATATAAAAAGGTGCAATTGCAAAAAATGACAGGATTATCATGGCTATTGTAGGGGCCACATCTGAGGTGGTGACCCTTAAGCAAGCGCTGGTCGAGGCCAAGGAGAGGGCGGCCACGGAGCACACCGAGCGGGAGAAGTACGAGGCCCAGGTTGGCAAGGTGCAGCAAGAGCTCCAGGTTCTCATGAAAAAACACGAGAGTTTGGAGCTTGACTCAAAGACGCGAGCGTCCGAGCTCGCGGCGGCTATTGAAAATGCCAAGTCTGCCAAGGCTGAATCCCAGAAGACCCTCCAGGAGTTGCATGAGGTGAAGAAGATAGCGGCAGGTAAGGCATTCTTTATGCAAAGCAAGCACATAAACGTAAGTTACTTGTTACTTACCCGAATCCGGAGCTCTCCAAGAGCGTTCGCAGATCTTCCCCGTAGCGTGTCCGATGCCGCCGCATTCTATCGGGCTGAGGAGGGCTGCTCGACAGAGAAGGTGTTCTGGTCTCAGTATGCTGAGGCCGGACACCACATGCCCCTGAGCGACCAACTGAAGCAACTGGTTGAGCTCCACAAGGCGGCCGAACAGGCCATGAAGGGCCTCATAGTTCGGCTGTGGCCTGGAGAGGCTTAGCCTAGGAGCTATTTCGGGCTGGTGCGGCGGCTGGTGGAGGCCTGTCCAAGGCTCGAAGTCATCAAGTGCTCCGTCTGCATTGAAGGTGCCCGTAGGGCCCTTGCCCGTGCTAAGGTGCACTGGGGCAAGCTGGATGCAGAGAAGCTTGTGAAGGACGGGCCACCGCCGGGGAAAGAGCACGCAAGCCCGAGAATTATTATAAGGATGTTCTAAAGGGTGCCTGCCTTGTGGCAGATGAATGTTCCAGAGATGTAATTTTTGAGTAAAACTTGCTCGTTTTGTCCTGTGCGCTGAAAACTTGTTCATATGCGCTAACCAATGCTGTTGGAATTTAAAATATTACCTTCTGTGCGGCTTTTTATCAATTCTGAGAGATGGCGAGTCGTCGGCTTCTGCCCCCGTGCCGCTAGTGCTGGGGTGTTCGGGGATAAACCTGAGCGCTCTTTTTCCCATGTTTGGGTCCTTCGAGGGAGGCGCTCAGCCCAACAAACAAGGCAATCGGACTATAATGCATGAATTCTCTCACTTAGCCATAGAATTCTATAATTTTAAATTTCGGCGAAGCCCCTGGTATTCGGAAGACCGAGTTCGGGGCGCTATCCACACCTTGGTCGGACAGAGCCGACTCCTCGCTCTAAGCGGCATAAGTCTTTAGGGACTCGAAAAACCTCTCGAACAGCAACCAGCTCTCGCTTCATCATGACAGTTAGTTTTAGCTTTCTCCACTGAGGTGCTTGACCCAGCTCAACTGGGGCACAATCGCAGTGGTTCTCCTAGTGCTACCTTAGCCGATATAGCGGAACATAAGGCACCAAAACATAGGAGCCGGGCAAACCCAACTATTGACCCAAGACATGATTCGGAGCCGATGCATATAATGCTATAAGTTCGGGGTGCTGCACTTGTTAAAGTGTTCGGACTTCTCACACCATGTTGAGGGGTACTAAAGCCCTTGGCGTATCTTGGCCGTACCAAAGTGCACGGGTGCAACATGTCATTAAGGAACATATATTTGTAAAAAAAGAGTAATGCAAAAATAGACAGAAGCTATGCATTGTTCATTAAAAAGGGTTGTGATCAAAGCAGAATGATACAAATAATGTGATAAGCAAAAGGTTGGACTATTTTAACATGTCCGTTCCAGGGGCAGGCTGCAGAATGGTATGCGAAACAGGTATACTGCTCGTGATAGAGACCACCTGGGAGTTCCGTAATGCGGCATGGCTTGTCTGCTTCCCTGGTTCTTGCATCATTTCTGCGGCAATTGAACTGCCGAACAGGCCTTCCAAAGAGTTGAGACCTAAAAGTAAGAGAAAATTAAAAAATCGGCAGCCCCTGGTGCGGTTTAAGCCGTGTTTTGGGCGTGCCGTGATGGTGCCCCTCCCCCTGTACCCATGGTATTTCTAGAGCGTAGTTATGTACGCGAAGTACTGGTGTCGCATTTTTGCGAGGGCTGGGGTTGTGGCCACATTGCTACGCCTGCTCGGAACGTGCCAGTCGGTCTTGTTGTAGGTTACTCCGGGCGCGCTTGACGGTGTCCGGACGTTTAATGGCCGGACTAGAGAACTGCCAAGAGAGGCTGCTTTGTACTTCTGCTGCAAGAGCTGCCGTGCGCTCCTCCGTTCGGAGGGAGCGTTTGGTGTTTCCATTGACCGTAATTACTCCTCGAGGGCCTGGCATCTTGCGCTTAATGTATGTGTAGTGCGGTACCGCATTGAACTTGGCGAATGCGGTTCCTCCGAGCAGTGTGTGATAGCCACTGCGAAATGGGACTATGTCGAAGATTAACTCCTCGCTTAGGAAATTATCCGGAGATCCGAAGACCACTTCAAGTGTGACTGAGCCTGTACAGTTGGCCTCTACACCTGGTATTACGCCTTTAAAGGTCGTTTTGGTGGGCCTAATCCTCGAGGGATCTATTCCCATTTTCCGCACTGTATCCTGGTAAAGCAGGTTCAGTTCCGCATTGTATCCTGGTAAAGCAGGTTCAGGCTACTGCCGCCGTCCATAAGGACTCTAGTGAGATGAAATCCATCAATAATTGGGTCTAGAACCAATGCGGCGAATCCGCCATGACGGGTGCTAGTGGGATGGTCCCTTCGATCAAAGGTGATCGGGCAGGAGGACCATGGGTTGAACTTTGGGGCGACTGGCTCTATCACGTATACGTCCCTTAACGTGCGCTTCCGCTACCTCTTGGGGATGTGGGTTGCGTATATCATGTTCACCGTCCGCACTTGGGGGGGCAAACCCTTCTGTCCACTGTTGTTCGGCGGCCGGGGCTCTTCGTCGTCATCGCTATGCAGCCCCTTGTCTGTGTTTTCGGCATTTAACTTGCCTGCCTGCTTGAACACCCAACAATCCCTGTTGGTGTGATTGGCCGGCTTTTCGCGGGTGCCATGTATCTGGCACAAGCGGTTGAGTATTCGGTCCAAACTGGACGGCCCCTAGGATTTCTTTTGAATGGCTTTTTCCGTTGACCGAATTTATAGCCTCTGAATCCGGCATTAACTGCCGTATCCTCAGCGTTGTCGCTGTTAATGCGGCGCTTCTGCTTGTTGCGACGCGACCTGCCACTACTGTCCCTGGTATCGAAATTACCAGGGTTCTTGGTCATGTTGTTGCTACGAGCAAGCCAGCTGTCTTCTCCCGCGCAAAAGCGGGTCATGAGTGGCGTGAGTGCTGCCATAGATTTCGGCTTTTCCTGTCCAAGGTGCCGGGCAAGCCACTCGTCACGGATATTGTGCTTGAAGGCTGCTAGGGCCTCAGCATCCGGACATTCAACTATTTGATTTTTCTTTGTTAGGAACCGTGTCCAGAATTGCCTGGCCGATTCCTCTGGCTGCTGAATTACGTGACTTAGGTCATCGGCATCTGGGGGTCGCACATAAGTGCCCTGAAAATTGTCGAGGAATGCGGCTTCCAGGTCCTCCCAACAACTGATTGATCCTGTTGGCAAGCTGCTAAGCCAATGTCGAGCTGGTCCTTTAAGCTTGAGTGGGAGGTATTTGATGGCGTGGAAATCATCGCCGCGGGCCATGTGGATATGAAGGAGATAATCCTCGATCCATACTGCAGGATCTGTTGTGCCATCGTATGATTCGATGTTTACGGGTATGAAACCCTCGGGGATTTGATGATCCATTATTTCGTCTGTGAAGCATAGTGGGTGTGCGGCGCCTCTATACTGGGCTATATCACGACGTAGCTCCAATGAGCCTTGTCTACTGTGTTCGGCCCTGCCGAATTTGTGGCCGGCGTGACGGTTACCGTCTCGAGTCGTGGGGCGCCCACGCGATCCGTGGATCGATCTTGTCTGCCTTGCCTTGTCCTCCAACATATCTCGCAGGTCCGGCGCATTTTCCCGTGCCTTGGTACGGGGTGCGGCTTGAGTGGAGGGCCGAGAGGCCTCTCTGTCGTGGCCACGAGGTGGCTGATCGGCCGTATCGAGTGCAGGTGATGCAGGTTTAAGTGCTTCCTCCTCTAGTCGGGGTAGCAACCTGCGCTTTGGGTAGCTATTGGAGGGGCGTTCGAGTTTATGCTCTTCGGCCACAAGGACTTCAGTCCATCTGTCGACTAGCAAATCTTGATCAGCTCTAAGTTGTTGCTATTTTTTCTTGAGGCTTCTTGCCGTGGCCATAAGCCTGGGTTGAAAATGCTCTTTCTCGACGGGATCCTCTGGCACGACAAATTCGTCGTCGTCGAGGCTTGCCTCGTCTTCGGAGGGAGGCATATAATTATCGTCCTCGACCTCTCTATCTGCCGCTCTCTCATGAGGGCTGGTTTCTCCATCCTCTTGTGCTAAATCTTGCTGGAGGGGGTTTTCTTCGGCACTCTCTAGAGTATTATTATCTCCCGTGCTGGAATCACCGTATTTGTTTTGGCGGGATTTTGATCGGCGCCGCTGACACCGACGCTTAGTCTGTTTCTTGGAGGGCTCATCCTCCGCTGTTCCATCGCCATCTCCTTCTTTTGGGGTGTCCACCATGTATATGTCATATGACGAGGTGGCTTTCCAGGGCCTAATAGGCGCTGGTTCTTCATCGTCTCCTTCATCGGCGTCCATATCGTCGATGTCTTCGGAGTCGAAGTCGAGCATGTCGGTTAAATCGTCGACAGTGGCTACAAAGTGGGTGGTGGGTGGGCTTTGAATTTCTTCATCGTCCGTACCCCAACCTTGTTGACCGTAGTCCGGCCAGGGCTCTCCTGATAAAGAGAGAGACTTCAGTGTCTTCAGAATATCAGCGAAAGGCGAGTGCTGAAAGATGTCCGCGGCAGTAAACTCCATGATCGGCGCCCAATCGGATTCGATCGGCAGGGGCGCGGAGGGTTCGGAGTCCGGAGAGGAGTCCGGCTTCGTGGAGTCACGAGTCTTGCGGAGTGCGGGGCTGGTGTTTGGCTCGATCGCCGTTGGGATCGCAGCCCCTGAGGCGGCGTCCAACCGCCCATCCTCGATCGACGCAGTTGGCTCCGAGTTAGAGGTCGAAGCCGATGCGGGTGCGGCCTCCGGGGCGCTGTTCGGCGGCAGAGTTAGATCATGCTCGTCGTGATAGTGCGGCACGCTCGGCAGTGGCTTGAATCCGTCGAAGATCAAGTGCTCGCGGATGTCAGCCGTGTAGTTTAAACTTCCAAATCTGACCTGACGGCCATGGGCGTAGCTTTCGATCTGCTCCAGATGGCCAAGTGAATTGGCCCGTAGTGCGAAGCCGCCGAAGACGAAGATCTGTCCGGGGAGGAAGGTCTCACCCTGGACTGCATCGCTATTGATGATCGTAGGAGCCATCAAGCCTGACGGCGACGACACAGAGGAACTCTCAATGAAAGCACCAATGTCGGTGTCAAAACCGGCGGATCTCGGGTAGGGGGTCCCGAACTGTGCGTCTAGGCCGGATGGTAACAGGAGGCAAGGGACACGAAGTTTTACCCAGGTTCGGGCCCTCTCGATGGAGGTAAAACCCTACGTCCTGCTTGATTAATATTGATGATATGGGTAGTACAAGAGTAGATCTACCACGAGATCGGAGAAGCTAAACCCTAGAAGCTAGCCTATGGTATGATTGTTGTGTATGAATGTGTTGTCCTACGGACTAAAACCCTCCGATTTATATAGACACCGGATAGGGTTAGGGTTACATAGAGTTGGTTACAATGGTAGGAGATCTACATATCCGTATCGCCAAGCTTGCCTTCCACGCCAAGGAAAGTCCCTTCCGGACACGGGGCGAAGTCTTCAATCTTGTATCTTCATAGTCCAGGAGTCCGGCTGAAGGCATAGTCCGCCCATCCGGACACCCCCTAATCCAGGACTCCCTCACTCTCCCCCTCTCGTTGCTATACATCTCCTAGATAGATCTTGCGTGAGTGTAGGAATTTTTTTGAAATTGCATGCTACGTTTCCCAACAGGAAAGTCCTTCATGGGCGATGGCCATGGTGGGATAGACAAGGTTGCTTCTTCATGGACCCTTCATGGGTGGCGCCCTCCGTGGACTCGCGCAACCATTACCCTTCATGGGTTGAAGTCTCCATCAACGTGGATGTACGATAGCACCACCTTCGGAACCACGCCAAAAATCTTTGTGTCTCCAATTGCGTTTGCACACTCCAATCCCATCCCTTTACTTTCTTGCAAGTTGCATGCTTTACTTTCTACTGCTCATATACTCTTGCCATGCTTGCTTGAAATGTATTGTGAATGTTTAAACTTGTGCTAAAACTCCACCTTAACTTAAAGAAATTTAAAACTACTACTTTTCCTTGTTGAGGGTCTAATCACCCCCCATCTAGACACCTCTTATCAATCCTACAACATTCACACATGTTACATCACGTACCCCATTGATCTAAAAAGGCATCTCTTCATGTTTATTTCGCATACAACATTCCTTTTGAATAAAGTGTGGCCAAAAAATTATTTTAGAATTTCTACATATATACAACATTACAAAGTTATATGGAGGATTATGAACGTTAATTTGCATTGCATGCTGCCCACAATGATATTTATTCCTCACTGTGAATTTTTATATTTTTATACTATATATAAAGTTAGTCATAATAAAGAGAAACGAAGAGCATCACTACAAAAAAATACACTTCTGTGATGATACGTGTTTGTCACAGTAGGTCGCATTTTTTGTCATGCATGTACATCCATGACAAATTTATGACAGAATCAAGATAGTCATACCTGTGCTGTCATAGAAGTGTTCCATGACATTACCAAAATTATCATCATGGAAGTGTCCACTTCCACGACGATAAATCGTGCGTCACATAAGTGCTTTCATCAAGGGTGACCGACACGTGGCATCCACCGTAACGGAACGCCGTTAAGCTATCGAGTCGGGTTTTAGATCCGATAACCCATTAACAGCCCCAACCAATGGGGATTTTCCACGTGTAAAATCATCATTGGCTAGAGGAAACACGTGTCGGCTCATCGTTGGGACAGATGGCATCCACTCACTGGACAGAAGGCGCCTATGATACGTCGACATGTGGCACGGCCCAACAGTGGCCCATTCCTGTGAAAAGGCCGGCCCATTTGACTTGGTCAAAAACTGGCGGGCCTGCCCATGGAAAGCCTGTTAACAACATGTTCGCATATAGCCCATTTACAACCCACTAACCCAAGGCCCATCACGCCCTATCCGAATTAGGCCCAGTAGCGTCATCTGGGCCATCCAATATGATTCCAGCCCATTTTCACTTCTGGCCCATGTATAGCCCATGACGTCTTTCGGCCCATATGAGGCCCTTTGTAACTCTTGACCCATTAGCGGCACGTGCTGAAACTGGCCTGTAATGAACAGTGTATTACTTTACACCCATTAACGGCCCGTGGTGAAACTGGCCCGTAATGAGCAGTGTATCACTTTATACCCATTAACGGCCCGTTATTCCGTTGGGCCGTTTCTAGCCCAAGTTAACTTTCGGCCTTTTGAGGGCCCATTTATTCTTGGGCTCATTTGCAGCATTCGGTTACTTACGACCTGTTACTATCATTTTCTGCTTGTGGGCCAAATTCAGCACGTCGTTACAGTCGGCCCGTTTGTGGACCGTTAGTCTGTTGGGCCATTTGCATAGCATCACCAAATACGGCCTATTAACGGCCCGTTATGGTCAGCCCATAAAACGTACGATTTCCATTAAAGGCCCGTCTACGGCCCATTAAATGCTCGTACAAGACCCATAAATGAGTCAGCGGCCCATGGATACTACGAGACGTAGAAGGCCCATGGATCCTAGGAGATGTACCAGGCCCATGGATCCTACGAGACGTACAAGGCCCATGGATCCTACGAGACGTAGAAGGCCCATGGATCCTACGAGACGTAGAAGGCCCATGGATCCAACGGCCCGTGAAGGGCCATGGTCGGGCGAGTTGGCCCCCATTTGAACGATATAGCATATTCAAAGAATTATCCTACTCAATACTATCACCTCTAAAAAGCATACACTATACAACAAAGAGATCAAGGCATAGAAAGGTAGAATAATCCTACACTATATAATAAAGAAATTACAACCGATTATACCCACTGGGCATTATGGTTCGGCACAGGTGATAATAAAGCATACACAAACAGCAAATTACATACGCTGGGCAAATACAGCTCATACATCATGGACGCGCATCAACTTAACTCCATTTGAACTATAATCTCTTCAGAAAATAGGATTGGCCGGATTCAGATAGCAAAAATTTCAGTCTGCAAAATCTCCAATTCCTTCATGGTTACCTTAGTGTCTTGTTTCATTTTTTTGATTCTTGCATCTAATACCTGCATGTCCAGTCTCAACTTGTTGATTATTGAAAGTGCGTTATATCGACTAGAGGGGGGGTGAATAGGCGATTTTTATGAAAGTCTTCAAAACATGGAAGTTTCGAAGACAAACGATAGAAATAAACCTATTACCATGCAGCGGAAGGTAGACTACACTAGGCAAACCATAGTCAAGTATTCAATGAAGTGAAAGCACAATGACTAATAGCAGCTATGTAGTAAGGATCAGGTAGGAAGATATTATGAAGCCAAATAGAACTCGCAGTCACTCAGTGAAGACAAAAGATAGTGCAATCACACAATGACTTCACCAGGACCAACAGTAAGTAAAGGGAAGGGAAGGATGAAACCAGTGACTCGTTGAAGACAATGATTTGTTAGACCAGTTCCAGTTGTTGTGACAACTGTACATCTGGTTAGGGTGGCTAGGTATTTAAACCCGAGGACACACAGTCCCGGACACCCAGTCCTGAACACGCAGCTCAGGACACCCAGTCCTCACCGTATTCCCCTTGAGCTAAGGTCACACAGACCTTGCCCTATCACTCTGGTAAGTCTTCAAGGTAGACTCCCAAACCTTCACAGACTTCGTTCACCGGCGATCCACAATGACTCTTGGATGCTCAGAACGCGATGCCTAACCGGTTGGAGGATTCACAGTCCTCAAGTGTAATAAGTCTTCAGATCACACAGACAGGAAGACTTAAGTGATGCCTAACACTCTTTGGCTCTAGGTGGTTAGGGCTTTATCCTCGCAAGGAATTCTCTCTCAAAGGCTTCGAGGTGGGTTGCTCTCAAACGACAAAAGTCGTACTTTAACTTTGAGCAGCCAACCGTTTATGGTTGTAGGGGTGGGCTATTTATAGCCACTAGGCAACCCGACCTGATTTGTCCGAAATGACCCTGGGTCACTAAGGAACTGACATGTGTTCCAATGGTCAGATTTCAAACACACACGTCAACTTTACTTGGTATACAAGCAAAGCTGACTTGTCCGACTCTGGACAAGATTTGCTCTCATAGTCTTCACTCGAAGACATAGGTTTTGGTTAAGCATCAATTCAGTCATTCTGACTGGTTCTCTTGGAACCCACTTAACAGTACGGTGGTTCCTATGACTCTATAAACAAGAAAAAGAACTACGAAAGATCTGAGTCTTCGAGCTCAATAGGCTTCATGCGATGTCTTCTCTTGTCATAGTCTTCAATGTGAATATCTTCACATACCACCTTTGACATCAATGTCTTCATACATTTTTAGGGGTCATCTCTGGTAGGAAAACCGAATCAATGAGGGACTTCTACCTGTGTTATCCTGCAATTCTCACAAACACATTAGTCCCTCAACTAGGTTTGTCGTCAATACTCCAAAACCAACTAGGGGTGGCACTAGATGCACTTACAATCTCCCCCTTTTTGGTGATTGATGACAAACTAGTTGAAGTTTTCAACGGGGAATATAATATGTGAAATTGTAAAGGATAAGGAATTGTCTTGATAAGTTGCAAAGGCTCCCCCTGAAGATGTGCATATAAGTAATTTGCTTTTGGAATGCAAATGCACATGGCAGGTTCTACTCGTGGAGATCCTCTTCAACTTATGATGACAGTTCATTATGCGTGTGAAGGTATGTGAAGATAATGACATGCATAATGGAAAATGGACGTCTGCAAAATGATCTAAGTGCGGAATTTATCGTTGCACATGCGGAATTTATCATCGCATCACAAAGTAGCAAATAAGTAGTAGACGACCATCGCGTTTAGCTGTTACAACTCAAAGAACCAAATGTATCAAAATGAGAGTTGTAAACACTAGGCAAAATATAAAGCAACCGCCCATGTGGACCCGCTTGAAGACTATCAAACTCATATGCTTCTCCCCCTTTTGTCAGTAAGGACCAAAAAGGTTTGAAGACATAGAGCATCTACTCATTCCCATGAAGAGTAGGGGAAGCAGCAGGGTCGTCGGTGGTGTTCGGCAGTGTAGAAGAACTTGGAGCAGTGTCGAAGCATGCTGAAGGAGGTGGCGGTGAAGTAGCATCGTCTTCGTCCTTGATCACTCTGGCATTCATAGTTGCCGCAGAGGAAGAGAACTCAGAGTCTTCAAGAGATGGAGTTCGTCGCAGCACTGCCCTTCGAGGAGGTGTGGAGTCAAACTTGAAGCATTCAGAGAAGCCATCCTCTTGAAGATCATCTTCAGAGCACATAAGCGTCAGCCCTTTCCATGTGCGTCGAGAGGTTTCATGGGCAACAAAGAATGCGGTTGACATCCACCAAGAGGCTTTGCATTTGGTGCTTCAGCCAGTCATGATGCCTATCCTGTTTCTGATGAAAAGCCACCAGAAGCTCTCGGTCGTTGAGAACACGAGATCACTTCTTGGGTCGTTGGGCAATAGTGCTTTCGGTGGTTTCAGTAAGGGCACGATGAGGTGCACGTGTATTTCTAGCCAGAGGATAAACATGGGTGACTGCTTCAACTCCTTCAATGTTTTGAGAGAAACTTTGATGCTCCGCATTCTGAAGACTAAGCGGCTCCTTGGGAGGCTCAAGATAAATAGCTTCAACGGACATATCCACATCAGGCAGAAAGATCCGATGATTGTGAGCAGATGGCTGATATGAGATAGCGGAGTGGAGTTTAATCAGCCGCATTATCCATGGAGCGTAGAACTTCAAGCCAAAAAGATCAGAGCCTGATGCAGCAAGTTGGCGGATGAAGAAGTCTTGTGCATTGAAGCATTTGCCATGAAGAATATAGAAGACCAAGGTATTCATTGCACCTTCCAGCTTGGCATGTGGAGAATGTCCTTTGATGGGCCAGAGAGTTCGCCTTATGATGTGATAGATAGTCCTTGGCAGATACTCAAGGTCTTCAACAAAGAACTCCTTAGGATATGCAGCATCTTGTGGCAAGGGCTTCATCATACTGAGCATCTGACTCGTGTTTGGTTCAGGCTTCTAAAAGATGCTCTCCATAGCTTCACTGTGAAGCTGACAGCCAGGTTCGTAGAGATCGCCAGGAGTGGGCAGACTAGTGAGCTCAATGATATCAAAGGGTTTCCCTTCGTGATGAACATTTCCTGTCATCCACTCTAGGACCCAAGTCTTCGGATATCTGTTGTACCCACGGATGTGAAGTGTGGCATAGAATTGGAGCAGCAACTCTTCATTCCAGTGCTCTTGGTCGGTGACAAACGGCAACAATCCAACCTCTTTGAAGCAATCCAATTCTTCTTCCAGATAGGGCAGACCAGCTATTGCTTCGGTGTCAAGACGCTTATGTGGGAAGATGCGACCTTGATTGTACAGAATGCAGGAGTAATAGCTTCGATGCGGATAGCTCCAGAACCGATCAGAAGATATTCTTTCCCTTGAGTAGGGGTTCTTGGAGCTATTGAAGAAAGTGTTGTCTGCTTGGAAGCCGTTGACACTGAAGGATCCAGGTGCTGATGCAGGACCTGGAAACCTGGGCAACCTTGGAATTGGCTTCTGTACCTGAGGCCTATGCTCAACATGATGGTCAAACTGAGGACCAGCAGCAGGCGTAGGAACAGAAGCAGTAGCATCATTGGCTTCGCTGACTTCTGGTTCTTGGGTTGGTGTAGGCTCCACATTTGCTTCAGCCATGACAGCGTCAGTGGATTCATTTGTTTTGGTGGTGTCAACCACAAGATTCTCAACCTCCACTTGATGAGCTGGAGGGTCGGTCACAGTCACGTTCTCCTCGAGAATAGCTTCTTGGTGAGACGGGGGTGTAGCAACTCTTGGGGTTTCTTCTTCATCGGCTGATGCAGCCGGAATGTCTTCAGCAGCTTTAGGTTCAGACTTGGAGACTGGAGGCCTTGGTCCTTTGTGAAGCCTGCACAATGCTGGCGACGCCTGTGGAGTTGGAGTTGGCTAGGCCTCAAAGTCATCTTCCTCTTGTGCTTGTGGGTGATCAGCCCATGATGCATCCTGAGCAATTGGCGTCAAAGGACGACCAATGCTGATGAGTTCGCTGTGCGTAAGCATAGGCGATTATACCTGTTGGTGCTCGATCTGAGGAAGAAGTGCATCATCTTCAACATGGTCATGGTGACCAATGTCTTCAGCAGCGGTGGGATCAGCTGTTGGAAAGTCTTCGGCTTCATGAGCCTCTGTGGAAGCAGGCTCATGGACAGTCAGTTGGCGCTCTTGATGTTCAGCGTCAGGGCGATCCATGGAGATGGGTTCAACAATTAAGGGCTCTGTGGGAGCAGCCCATTCTTTCTTGGTCTTCCGCTTCTTCTTGGAGTGAGCAGCATCAGAGGCTTCAGAATGTTTCCTCTTTCTGGCTTCAGCCTCAGCAGTCCTCGTCTTCTTCAGTTCTGAAGCGGTAGACCTGGCTTTTGGCTTCGAGCCAGTCATGCTAGTTGGGAATACAATGGGATCTACTTCCTGCCTTGGTGCGTTGGGTTCGGCCACAGTGGGCTTCTTCTTCCTCTTAGCAGCCATCCTGGGATCAATGCCCGGACGCCCCAGGGCCTTGCGCTTCTCAGCCTCGTTGTAGCCTTGCACACACTTGTCAGCCAGGCTCTTCATGCGCTCACGAGAACCCTGAGCTTCTGCATGTTTCTTAAGAAAGGCTTCTTTGAGCTCGTGCAGCATAATCTTGAAGTTCTTCAGCTCTTGCACGCTGAGCTTGTCCATATGCTTCTTGAACTGAGCTTTCTCAAAGTCAATCTTTGGCTTCAGTTCGACGATGAGCTGAGCTAGAGCTAGCTCTGAAGCAATGGCGCCATCGAAGGCGACACTGAGGCCAATTGGAAGTTGCAGATCTTCGAAGCTAAGGTTGGGCGAGTCAAACCACTCATCAATGAAGTTGTGGATTATTGCCACGTCAAAGAGAGGCAGATGATTGAAGATTTCTTCTTCTTCTTTGCTCTTGATCAGTTGCTCAAGAGCGTCATCTGCAAGATTTCATCACTGGACAGATCGATGGCATCGTTGCGCAGAATAGCAGCAGCTGTCAGTTCTTGGCTGGTGTGTGGCAGAGGCATCTTGACTTTCTGGGGCTTGGAGATGCGTGAAAAATCTTCAGACTGCACACTGTCTTTAGGAGGTGCAGTAGCCAGTGGCTTCGCCCATGAGATTTTCGGTGCAGAGGCAGTCTTTGAAGCTTTAGGCTGCTTCAACTTCTTTGGCTTCGGTGCTGCAGGCGCTTCATCTGATTTAGCATCATCAGCAGGCTCATTCACGGCTGTCCCTTGAACCACGATTAGTGATGAGACCTTCCAAGTTGTAGAAGGGCCCAAGAAGATTGGGTTCAGCTTCGCGAGTTCCATCAGCACGGGGAGCAGAGGGACCAGGGTTGAAGTCTAGTCCCAAAGACTTCTTGTTCTGCTTCGCTGAGTTCTTGGCAAACTAGAAGTTGCGCTTGAACAGATTGTTGTCACGACACCATAGTAGTGATGATGGGTGTGCATATGCAGGCTGTGGCCCACGGACCATGCAGGGATAGAAGCCTTGTTCAATGGCTTCATCTCTAGACCTGGGTTGAATATTTTTGTATAGGATGTCTCCCCAAGGTCGCTTGATGGTATTTTTCTCAGCATATTCCTGGGTCACAAACCGGTATTTGAACCATTGTTCTGCCCAATATCTTCGAATCCATTGGATTCGGGTCTTGCGCTGATTGTAATCCTCTTCAGGATCTGTATTGTAAAGCTCTGAGAGGTCATCAGGCAAATCTCTTGATGTTCCCCCGCGACGCTGTCTGCCACCCTTCCTCACTGATTTCTCTGCAGCCATGAACTTCAAACTGAATGGCTTCAACATGTTCAAAGACTTCAAAGGCTTTCGCTTGCTGGACAAATAGGAACTGGCTTCGGGAGAATTTATGTGATGCTGTAAGAATTCTGCAAATGAATGCAGACTATGAGAACCAAGGGATTCTCCCACGGACATATACCTGTGACAGCATTAAGGTGCGAGGGAAGGGGAAGAGGTCATATGCATTCTCAGAAGATTTTGAAGATAAATCAGTTTAGAAGACATTGACCTCATCGTGCGAAGACATTCACTCATAGATAAGGAGTTGGTTCCAGATTTGTACGAATCCACGGATCAGTACAAGTGAGGAATCTAACTACTTTGTGAAGCATAAGTGAATATACTAGGCATATTATGAGATGCAGTATGAAGTGGTTCCAACATGTGTGAACAAAAACCACTTGTGGTAGAAAGTGACGAATCTGTAGGATCAAAGGGGCCGTAAAAAGGAAGTTTTATTTACCACACAAGGAACTGCTAGACGGAGTGGAAGAGGAGGCCGAGCAGTTCGATCGTCCGTGCCCTAACTTGGCGACGGAGGACACCTACGGTGACGGCGGAGAAGACGATGTTCGCGGTCGGCATGAAGACGGCGTCGGAGAGGTTGCGGCAGCTAAGCGCTTCGTCGCCGGCGTCGTCGAGGGCTAGCGGTGGCGCTAGGGTTCATGCGAGAGTGGAAGAAGAGATAATGACTGTGGTGTGGCGTGTATTTATAGGGACAGGGGCGGCACAGTGTTATAACACCAGTGCCCCTGGCGATTCACATCTGAGGAATACATGGCCATCATGCATCATATCGGAGGTTGTTCCACGTCCCACGCACGCCTGGATTGTCGGGTGGTCGTTCCCACTTCTCCGGGTTTCAGGTGAAGGAATTAGCATTGAAAGCGGACTTAATGTTTGTCTCTGTATCTTCTGCTGACAAGGATGCAGAGAAGACATTTGACAGTTTCAAAAGAATGCATATGATTTGGAGAGATAGAGTTTGAGATAGAAAGCATAGAGAGGTTAGGGTCCGATCACATTCACTTAGTTCAAAAGATTCAACAAGAAGACATAGCTATAAGTGAATGTTGTAGAGGATAGGACACTAGTATATATATATATAATCAACATGGCGAAGATAATCATGAATACATGTTGAGATTGAAGCCAGACCAAATGTGAAGACATAGAAAATGCAATGCCATGTGTGAAACACTTCAAATAGAACATTTGGTGGTGGCGTTACCCACCGTATAGGAAGTATTAGACCCAGACACGGCGCACAGTTATCGTGGCGCTCCGAAGTCAAATTCCACATTAATGTATTCACACTTAGAATGCATGTCTTCATTGATTGAAGATATACTTTACTTCGTGTGTTGCACATCTAAGTCATCAATATGCATAAGTGTTAGGATGTGTGCCTGATCACGGGACATTTGAGGATTCCAAGATATTTAGCTCACACCGTAACTTGCAAAATCTCTTCTCATCCAAGGGCTTGGTGAAGATATCTGCCAATTGCTCTTCAGTGTTGACGTGTATGATATCAATATCTTCCTTCACAACATGATCTCTGAGAAAGTGATGATGAATCTCAATGTGCTTTGTCTTCGAGTGCTGAACTGGGTTGTTGGCAATCTTGATGGCGCTTTTGTTGTCGCAGTAGAGTGGCACTTGCTTCAGTTGAATGCCATAGTCTTTGAGTGTTTGCTTCATCCACAGAAGCTGAGCGCAGCAAGATCCACCAGCAATGTATTCAGATTCAGCAGTGGAGAGAGATACACAGTTCTGCTTCTTTGAAGACCAACATACAAGTGATCGTCCCAAAAAATGACATGTGCCTGATGTAGACTTGCAATCCACCTTGTCACTAGCATAATCAGCATCTGAGAATCCAACTAGATCAAACTTTGAGCCCTTAGGGTACCATAATCCTAGAGTTGGGGTGTAAGCCAAATATCGAAGAATTCGCTTCACAGCTAAGTGATGCGATTCCTTTGGTGCCGCTTGGAACCGAGCACACATGCAAACACTAAGTATAATATCTGGCCTAGATGCACATAAATAAAGTAAAGAACCAATCATGGAGCGGTATACCTTTTGATCGAACTCTTTACCATTGTCGTCGGGACCCAGATGATGTTTGGCTGGCATTGGCGTCGTGAAGCCTTTGCAGTCTTGCATACCGAACTTCTTCAGGCAATCTTTGAGATACTTCTCTCGAGATATAAAGATGTCGTTGCGTTGCTGTCGTAAAAGACCAAGGAAGAACTTCAGCTCTCCCATCATGGACATCTGGTATTGCTCTTGCATCATATATCCAAATTCTTCACTGTATTTCTGATTGGTGCAGTCGAAGATAATGTCGTCCACATATATTTGGCACACAAACAGTTCACCATCATATGTCTTCGTGAAGAGAGTGGGGTCGAGGGAACCAGGTGTGAAGCCTTTGCTCTTCAGGAAGTATTTGAGTGTGTCATACCAAGCCGAGGGGCTTGTTTGAGGCCATACAGTGCCTTGTTGAGCTTGTATACCATGTCAGGATGTTTTGGATCTTCAAAGCCAGGCGGTTGTGCAACATACACTTCTTCTTCAATCTTGCCATTGAGAAAAACGCTCTTCACATCCATTTGATATAGAAGTATGTTATGATGATTTGCATAGGCCAGCAGTATGCGTATGGCTTCAAGTCGAGCCACGGGAGCAAATGTTTCATCGAAGTCAATCCCTTCCACTTGAGTATATCCTTGAGCAACGAGACGAGCTTTGTTTCTGACAACTTGACATGCTCATCTTGCTTGTTGCGGTATATCCATTTAGTGCCTATTATATTGTGCTTCCGAGGATCAGGACGCTTAACCAGTTCCCATACATTATTCAGCTCAAACTATTGAAGCTTTTCTTGCATAACTTGAATCCATTCAAGTTCCATGAAGGCTTCTTCAACTTTCTTGGGTTCTGTTATTGAGACGAATGCGAAGTGCCCACAGAAATTTGCTAGCTGTGTTGCCCTTGAACGAGTGAACGGACCGGGTGCATTGATGCTATCAATTATTCTCTCAATCTGCACTTCATTTGTAACACGAGGATGTACAGGGCGAAGATTTTGTTCTTGCTGATCATTGTCATTATTAGAGGGATTGTCTTCAGGCTGAGCATTGTCTTCAGGTTGATCAGGTGCGGAGATAATAAGTTCCTCTTCAGGTTGAGCTTCAGAGGGTATGATTTCTCCAGTTCCCATAAGTTTGATTGATTCACTGGATGGAACTTCATCTAGCACATTTGGCAGTTGCTCTCTTTGTGAACCGTTAGTCTCATCGAACCGCACATCCACTGTTTCAACAACTTTATAATGAAAGAGATTGAAGACTCTGTAGGAGTGCGAATCCTTTCCATATCCAAGCATAAAACCCTCATGTTCTTTTGGTGCAAATTTTGAAGTGTGATATGGATCCTTGATCCAGCACCTGGCGCCAAATACTCTGAAGTAACTGACATTTGGCTTCTTGCCAGTAAGGAGCTCATAAGATATCTTGTTCAGAAGCTTGTGAAGATAAACACGATTGATTGTATGGCATGCAGTATCAATGGCTTCAGGCCAGAATTTTCTTGGAGTCTTGTATTCATCAAGCATCGTTCGGGCCATTTCAATGAGTGTTCTGTTCTTGCGTTCGACGATGCCATTCTGCTGTGGCGTGTACGGAGCTGAGAATTCATGTGTGATGCCCAAAGTATCAAGATATGTATCAAGGCCAGTGTTCTTGAATTCAGTGCCATTGTCACTTCTGATGTGCTTTATCTTGGCGCCATAGTTGTTCATTGCTCGATTGGCGAAGCGTCTGAAGACATCCTGCACTTCAGTCTTGTAGAGGATTATGTGCACCCAAGTATATCTAGAATAATCATCAACAATGACAAAGCCATAGAGACAAGCAGTAGTAGTAAGAGTTGAGTAATGAGTGGGACCGAAAAGATCCATGTGGAGCAGTTCGAAGGGTCGAGTTTTTGTCATGATTGTCTTTGAGGGATGCTTTGCCCTCGTCATCTTTCCTGCTTCACAGGCACTACATAAGTGATCTTTCTTGAACTTGACGCCCTCGATGCCTATAACATGCTTCTTCTTTGCAAGGGTGTGTAGGTTCCTCATGCCAGCATGCCCTAGCCTCCGATGCCAGAGCCAGCATTCTGAAGCTTTTGCCAGAAGACATACGGCAAGTTGTGGTCCTGCTGAGAAATCTACCACATACAAATCATCTTTCCTATACCCTTCAAACACTAGAGACTTGTCAGATTCCATTAGAACAAGGCAACGATATTTTCCAAACATCACAATCATGTTTAAATCGCAAAGCATTGAGACAAACATTAAGTTGAAACCAAGGGATTCAACAAGCATGACTTTATCCATGTGTAGATCCTTTGAGATTGCAACTCTACCTAGACCCAATACCTTACTTCTACCAGTGTCAGCAAATGTGATGTGACTCTTGTCGGATGGACGTAAGGTTGAGTCCATAAGAAGGCTTCTCTTACCAGTCATGTGATTGGTACACCCACTATCAATAATCCATTCTGAAGCTACTGGTGTCCTACCCTACAGTGCAGTTAGGGGGATAGGCTTCACGAAGAGAATTGTGAAGCAAAAACATTTGACGAACCAGTGGGTTATGAAAGCTTAGATCGAGATTTGGACTGATAGGGCGAGTAGCAAGCGATTCAGGAACGAAGTACATAATAAGACCATTTGGGCATTTGATCTTGTGCCCTACAAGATGTTTAAGGTCCCTAGCAATAGCGTCAGACGATTTTGGTTTTTTGCTGGAGACCCTTCCCTGCAAAAGAGAGTTAAGCTTTCTTAGCCACCCACATCTTCAAGGGTGGCTTCGAAGCAATGAGTCTAAGTGCAGCATCTGAGAACTTTGGCTTTGCAGCCCTAGCGAAAAGTCTTGTAGGAGGACAATAGTATTCGTAAGAATAAGCAGAATAGTTCTTGGTCTTATGAACATGGCGGTTTGATGAACCGCGTTCATATTCATAGGCCTGAGTATGGCTTCCCTGCAAAACATTTGCGTTAGTTTGACTCCGGTGAGTCCTCTGTCTGTATGAAGCCTTTGGACCATATGAAGCCTGTGGTCTGGGGTTTGTCTTCTTCACCTATGGTGTCATGATGACATTCACAGGAAGATTCTCCAAACACTTTTTGGGCACCCAGATCTTCTTCATAGACGGTCCATTCCTACAGTTAGTACCAATATACCTGGCAAACACTTTACCATTCTGATCCTTAAACAGTTTATAGTTTGCATCAAAGGATTCATCAATGACAATGGGGTTAGCACAAGTGAAGCCAGATAGAGTGGATGGATCTGCTGAAGGTTCCTTTGCAGCAACCCATGTGGTTTTGGGGTACTACTCAGGTTTCCAGTAAGAGCCATCAGCATTCATTTTCCTTACGAACCCAACACCCTCTTTCCTAGGGTTTCGGTTCAGGATCTGCCTTTTGAGGACATCACATAGTGTCTGATGCCCTTTGAGACTTTTGTACATCCCTGTTTCAAGCAATGTCTTCAACCTAGCATTCTCATCAGCAATAGCAGTGGTATCCTCAGCAGAGGGGTTAGTTCCCACATCAACAGTTGAAGATATTGCAACAGTAGCAGCAGTAGAACATTCAGCAACAGAAGTAGCATTATCACGCTCAATGCATTTAAGACATGGTGGTTCAAATCCTTCCTGAGCTGAACTGATCTGTTTGGCACGAAGTGACTCGTTTTCTTTTTGAAGATCTTCATAACTCGCTCTCAATTTCTCAAGATCTTGCTTCCGTTGAAGATAATCATAGGAAAGCCTTTCATGAGCTGTTGAGAGCGTTTCATGACGACTTTCAAGTTCCTCATACTTAACGTGAAGATTTTTTATGTCTTCAATTAAGGACTGAGATCGAGTCATTTCAGCATCTAACAGATCATCACTTTTGTCTAACAGTTTTTGAATGTGTTCCATGGTTTTCTGTTGTTCAGTTGCAATTTTAGCGAGTGTTTTGTACCTAGGTTTAGAACCACAAACAGAGTCATCGTCACTAGAAGTTTGATAGTGAGTAGTGTGTGTGTTTACCTTGGCACCATGTGCCATGAAGCAGTAGGTAGGAGCGGAGTAGTCCTTGTCATTTGCATCGGTGTCGGTGATGGAGTCATTGTCTTCAGTGTTGAAGATGGACTTGGCAACGTATGCTGTAGCCAGACTCGCAACACCAGAATCGGACTCCTCCTCAGACTCCACCTCCGCCTCCGCAGAAGCGGACTCCTCCTCTGAATCCATTTCCTTGCCAACAAACGCACGTGCTTGCCAGATGAGCTCTTCTTGTGTGATGAAGACTTGGAGGAAGACTTGGAAGAAGACTTTGAGTATTTCTTCTTCTTCTTGTCATCGGAGTCATACTCCTTGCTCTTCTTCTTCTTCTTGTTGTTCTCATTGTCCCACTGCGGACACTCAGAGATGTAGTGGCCAGGTTTCTTGCACTTGTGGCATGATCTTTTCTTGTAGTCATGAGCAGAAGCTTCACCATTCCTTGAGCTTGATCATGAAGACTTTCTGAAGCCTTTCTTCTTGGTGAATTTTTGGAACTTCTTCACAAGCATAGCAAGCTCCTTTCCAATGTCTTCAGGATCATCAGAATTGCTGTCAGATTCTTCTTCAGATGTGGAGACAACTTTTGCCTTCAAGGCACGAGTTTGCCCATAGTTGGGACCGTAGATGTCTCTTTTCTCAGAAAGCTGAAACTCGTGTGTGTCGAGCCTTTCAAGTATGTCAGACGGATCGAGTGTCTTGAAGTCCGGATGTTCTTGAATCATCAGGGATAGGGTGTCAAACGAGCTGTCAAGTGATCTCAGGAGTGTCTTGACGACTTCATGCTTGGTGATCTCAGTGGCGCCGAGAGCTTGAAGCTCATTTGTGATGTCAGTGAGTCGATCAAACGTGAGCTGGACATTCTCATTGTCATTTCTCTTGAAGCGGTTGAAGAGGTTGCGAAGAACACTGATTCTCTGATCTCTCTGGGTTGAGACGCCTTCGTTGACCTTGGAGAGCCAGTCCCAGACTAGCTTAGATGTTTCCAAAGCACTCACGCAGCCATACTGTCCTTTGGTCAGATGACCACAGATGATATTCTTGGCAGTAGAGTCCAGTTGAACAAACTTGTTGACGTTAGCAGCAGTGACACCTTCTCCAGCCTTGGGAACGCCGTTCTTAACGACATACCATAGGTCGACGTCAATGGCTTTAAGATGCATGCGCATCTTATTCTTCCAGTAGGGATATTCAGTTCCATCGAAGACGGGGCACGCAGCAGAGACTTTAATTATCCTTGCTCTGATACCAATTGAAAGTGCGTTATATTGACTAGAGGGGGTGAATAGGCAATTTTTATGAAAGTCTTCAAAATGTGGAAGTTTCGAAGACAAACAATAGAAATAAACATATTACCATGTAGCGGAAGGTAGACTACACTAGGCAAACCATAGTCAAGTATTCAATGAAGTGAAAGCACAATGACTAATAGCAGCTAGGTAGTAAGGATCAGGTAGGAAGATATTATGAAGCCAAACAGAACTCGCAGTCACTCAGTGAAGACAAAAGATAGTGCAATCATACAATGACTTCACAAGGACCAACAGTAAGTAAAGGGAAGGGAAGGATGAAACCAGTGACTCGTTGAAGACAATGATTTGTTGGACCAGTTCCAGTTGCTGTGACAACTGTACGTCTGGTTAGGGCGGCTAGGTATTTAAACCTGAGGACACACAGTCCCGGACACCCAGTCCTGAACACGCAGCTGAGGACACCCAGTCCTCACCGTATTCCCCTTGAGCTAAGGTCACACATACCTTGCCCAATCACTCTCGTAAGTCTTCAACGTAGACTCCCAAACCTTCACAGATTTCGTTCACCGGCGATCCACAATGACTCTTGGATGCTCAGAACGCGATGCCTAACCGGCTGGAGGATTCACAGTCCTCAAGTGTAATAAGTCTTCAGATCACACAGACATGAAGACTTAAGTGATGCCTAACACTCTTTGGGTCTCGGTGGTTAGGGCTTTATCCTCGCAAGGAATTCTCTCTCAAATGCTTCGAGGTGGGTTGCTCTCAAACGACAAAAGTCGTACTTTAACTCTGAGCAGTCAACCGTTTATAGCCACTAGGCAACCCGACCTGATTTGTCCGAAATGACCCTGGGTCACTAAGGAACTGACATGTGTTCCAATGGTCAGATTTCAAACACACACGACAACTTTACTTGGGTTACAAGCAAAGCTGACTTGTCGGACTCTGGACAAGATTTGCTCTCATAGTCTTCACTCGAAGACATAGGTTTTGGTTAAGCGTCACTTCAGTCATTCTGACTGGTTCTCTTGGACCCCACTTAACAGTACGGTGGTTCCTATGACTCAATAGACAAGAAAAAGAACTACGAAAGATCTGAGTCTTCGAGCTCCATAGGCTTCATGCGATGTCTTCTCTTGTCATAGTCTTCAATATGAATATCTTCACATACCACCTTTGACATCAATGTCTTCATACATTTTTAGGGGTCATCTCTGGTAGGAAAACCAAATCAATGAGGGACTTCTACCTGTGTTATCCTGCAATTCTCACAAACACATTAGTCCCTCAACTAGGTTTGTCGTCAATACTCCAAAACCAACTAGGGGTGGCACTAGATGCACTTACAATTATACGTTGACAATTGCTACCTCTTGAGCTTGCGTTGGATTTCCCCGAAGAGGAAGGATGATGCAGCAGAGTAGCGTAAGTATTTCCCTCAGTTTTTGAGAACCAAGGTATCAATCCAGTAGGAGGCCACGCTCAAGTCCCTCGTACCTGCACAAAATGATAGCTACTCGCAACCAACGCGATTAGGGGTTGTCAATCCCTTCACGATCACTTACGAGAGTGAGATATGATAGATATAATATTTTTGGTATTTTTGGTATAAAGATGCAAAGTGAAAAGTAAAGGCAAAGTAAAAAAGCAAAGCAAGATTAAAGTGATGGAGATTGATATGATGAGAGTAGACCCGAGGGCCATAGGTTTCACTAGTGGCTTCTCTCAAGAGCATAAGTATTCTACGGTGGGTGAACAAATTACTGTTGAGCAATTAACAGAATTGAGAATAGTTATGAGAATATCTAGGCATGATCATGTATATAGGCATCACGTCCGTGACAAGTAGACCGAAACGGTTTTGCATCTACTACTATTACTTCACTCATCGACCGCTATCCAACATGCATCTGGAGTATTAAGTTAAAAACAGAGTAACGCCTTAAGCAAGATGACAAGATGTAGAGAGATAAATTCATGCAATATGAAATAAACCCCATCTTCTTATCCTCGATGGCAACGATGCAATACGTGCCTTGCTGCCCCTTCTGTCACTAGGAAAGGACACCGCAAGATCGAACCCAAAGCTAAGCACTTCTCCCATGGCAAGAACTACCAATCTAGTTGGCCAAACCAAACAGATAATTCGAAGAGACTTGCAAAGATAACCAATCATACATAAAAGAATACAGAAAAGATTCAAATACTATTCATAGATAGACTTGACCATAAACCCACAATTCATCGGTCTCAACAAACACACTGCAAAAAGAAGATTACATCAAATAGATCTCCACGAGAGAGGGGGAGAACTTTGTATTGAGATCCAAAAAGAGAGAAGAAGCCATCTAGCTACTAACTATGGACCCGAAGGTCTGAGGTAAACTATTCACACTTCATCGGAGAGGCTATGATGATGTAGAAGCCCTCCGTGATGACGGCCCTCTTCCGGCGGAGCTCTGGAACAGGCCTCAAGATGGGATCTCGTGGATACAGAAAGTTGCGGCGGTGGAATTTGGGTTTTGGCTCCTGTTCTGATCGTTTGGGGGTACATAGGTATATATAGGAGGAAGAAGTACGTTGGTGGAGCTCCGAGAGGCCCACGAGGCAGGGGCGTGCCCTAGGGGGCGCCCCCACCCTCGTGACTACCTCTCTGATGCCTTGGCGTAGGGTTCAAGTCTCCTGGATCACGTTCGGTGAGAAAATCACGTTCCCGAAGGTTTCATTCCGTTTGGACTCCGTTTGATATTCCGTTTCTTCGAAACACTGAAATAGGCAAAAAACATCAATTTTGGGCTGGGCCTCCGGTTAATAGGTTAGTCCAAAAAATAATATAGAAGTGGAAAATAAAGCCCAATATAGTCCAAAACAGTAGATAATATAGCATGGAGCAATCAAAAATTATAGATACGTTGGAGACGTATCAGGCATCCCCAAGCTTAATTCCTGCTCGTCCACGAGTAGGTAAATGATAAAAAGAGAATTTTTGATGCGGAGTGCTACTTGGCATAATTTCAATGCAAATCTTCTTAATTGTGATATGAATATTCAGATTAGAAAGATTCAAGACAAAAGTTTATATTGACATAAAAAAAATACTTCAAGCATACTAACAAAGCAATTATGTCTTCTGAAAATAACATGGCTAAAGAAAGTTATCCTTACAAAATCATATAGTCTGGCTATGCTCTATCTTCACCACACAAAATATTTAAATCAGGCACAACCCCTATGACAAATCAAGCAATTGTTTCATACTCTAACTTTTTCAATCTTCACGCAATACATGAGCATGGTCCATGGATATAGCACTATAGGTGGAATAGAATGATGGTTGTGGAGAAGACAAAAAGAGGGGAAGATAGTCTCACATCAACTAGGCGTATCAACGGGCTATGGAGATGCCCATCAATAGATATCAATGTTGAAAGTGCGTTATATCGACTAGAGGGGGGGTGAATAGGTGATTTTTATGAAAGTCTTCAAAACGTGGAAGTTTCGAAGACAAACAATAGAAATAAACCTATTACCATGCAGCGGAAGGTAGACTACACTAGGCAAACCATAGTCAAGTATTCAATGAAGTGAAAGCACAATGACTAATAGCAGCTAGGTAGTAAGGATCAGGTAGGAAGATATTATGAAGCCAATCAGAAAAAGCAGTCACTCAGTGAAGACAAAAGATAGTGCAATCATACAATGACTTCACAAGGACCAACAGTAAGTAAAGGGAAGGGAAGGATGAAACCAGTGACTCGTTGAAGACAATGATTTGTTAGACCAGTTCCAGTTGCTGTGACAACTGTACATCTGGTTGGGGCGGCTAGGTATTTAAACCTTAGGACACACAGTCCCGGACACCCAGTCCTGAACACGCAGCTCAGGACACCCAGTCCTCACCGTATTCCCCTTGAGCTAAGGTCACACAGACCTCGCCCAATCACTCTGGTAAGTCTTCAAGGTAGACTCCCAAACCTTCACAGACTTCGTTCACCGGCGATCCACAATGTCTCTTGGATGCTCAGAACGCGACGCCTAACCGGCTGGAGGATGCACAGTCCTCAAGTGTAATAAGTCTTCAGATCACATAGACAGGAAGACTTAAGTGATGCCTAATTCTCTTTGGCTCTGGGTGGTTAGGGCTTTATCCTCAAGGAATTCTCTCTCAAAGGCTTCGAGGTGGGTTGCTCTCAAACGACAAAGCCGTACTCTCAATCTGAGCAGCCAACCGTTTATGGTTGTAGGGGGTGGGCTATTTATAGCCACTTGGCAACCCAACCTGATTTGTCTGAAATGACCCTGGGTCACTAAGGAACTGACACGTGTTCCAACGGTAAGATTTCAAACTCACACGACAACTTTACTTGGGCTACAAGCAAAGCTGACTTGTCCGACTCTGGACAAGATTCGCTCTCATAGTCTTCACTCGAAGACATAGGTTATGGTTAGGCATCACTTCAGTCATTCTGACTGGTTCTCTTGGACCCCACTTAACAGTACGGTGGTTCCTATGAATCAACACAAAAGAAAAAGAACTAGGAAAGATCTAAGTCTTCGAGCTCCATAGGCTTCATGTGGTGTCTTCTCTTGTCATAGTCTTCAATGTGAATATCTTCACATACCACCTTTGACATCAATGTCTTCATACATTTTTAGGGGTCATCTCTGGTAGGAAAATCGAATCAATGAGGGACTTCTACCTGTGTTATCCTACAATTCTCACAAACACATTAGTCCCTCAGCTAGGTCTGTCGTCAATACTCCAAAACCAACTAGGGGTGGCACTAGATGCACTTACAATCTCCCCCTTTTTGGTGATTGATGACAAACTAGTTGAAGTTTTCAACGGGGAATATAATATGTGAAATTGTAAAAGGATAAGGAATTGTCTTCATAAGCTGCAAGGGCTCCCCCTGAAGATGTGCATATAAGTAATTTGCTTTTGGAATGCAAATGCACATGGCAGGTTGTACGGAGATCCTCTTCAACTTATGATGACAATTCATTATGCATGTGAAGGTATGTGAAGATAATGACATGCATAATGGAAAATGGACGTCTGCAAAATGATCGAAGTGCGGAATTTATCGTCGCACATGCGGAATTTATCATCGCATCATAATGTAGCAAATAAGTAGCAAACGACCATCGAGTTTAAGTGTTACGACTCAAAGAACCAAACGTATCAAAATGAGAGTTGTAAACACTAGGCAAAATATAAAGCAACCGCCCATAGGGACCCGCTTGAAGACTATCAAACTCATATGCTTCTCCCCCTTATGTCAGTAATGACCAAAAAGGTTTGAAGACATAGAGCATCTACTCATTCCCATGAAGAGTAGGTGAAGCAGCAGGGTCGTCGGTGGTGTTCGGCGGTGCAGAAGAACTCGGAGCAGTGTTGAAGCATGCTGAAGGAGGGGGCGGTGAAGTAGCATCGTCTTCGTCTTTGGTCACTCTGGCATTCACAGTTGCCGCAGAGGAAGAGAACTCAGAGTCTTCAAGAGATGGAGTTCGTCGCAGCACTGCCCTTTGAGGAGGTGTGGAGTCAAACTTGAAGCGTTCAGAGAAGCCATCCTCTTGAAGATCATCTTCAGAGCACATAAGCGTCAGCCCTTTCCATGTGCGTCAAGAGGTTTCATGTGCAACAAAGGCATTCTTGGTGGCAAGATTGCGAATGCGGTTGACATCCACCAAGAGGCTTTGCATTTGGCGCTTCAGCCAGTCATGATGCCTATCCTGTTTCTGATGAAGAGCCACTAGAAGCTCTCGGTCATTGAGAACACGAGTGCGCTTCTTGGGTCGTTGGGCAACTGTGCTTTCGGTGGCTTCAGTAAGGGCAGGATGTGGTGCACGTGTAGTTCCAGCCAAAGGATAAACACGAGTGACTTCTTCAACTCCTTCAATGTTCTGAAAGAAACTATGATGCTCTGCATTCTGAAGAAAAAGAGGCTCCTTGGCAGGCTCAGGATAAATAGCTTCAACGGACATATCCACATCAGGCAGAAAGATCCAATGATTGCGAGCAGAGGGCTGATATGAGATAGCGGAGTGGAGTTTAATCAGCCTTATTATCCATGGAGCGTAGAACTTCAAGCCAAAAAGATCAGAGCCTGATGCAGCAAGTTGGCGGATGAAGAAGTCTTGTGAATTGAAGCATTTGCCATGAAGAATATGGATGACCAAAGTCTTCATTGCACCTTCCAGCTTGGCATGGGGAGAATGTCCTTTGATAGGCCAGAGAGTTCGCCTTACGATGTGATAGATAGTCCGTGGTAGATACTCAAGGTCTTCAACAAAGAGCTCCTTAGGATATGCAGCATCTTGTGGCAAGGGCTTCATCATACTGAGTATCTGGCTCATGTTTGGTTCAGGCTTCTGAAAGATGCTCTCCATAGCTTCACTATGAAGCTAACAGCCAGGTTCGTAGAGATTGCCAGGAGTGGGCAGACTAGTGAGCTCAATGATACCAAAGACTTTGGCTTCGTGATGAACATTTCCTGTCATCCACTCCAGGACCCAAGTCTTTGGATCTCTGTTGTACCCACGGATGTGAAGTGTGGCATAGAATTGGAGCAGCAACTCTTCATTCCAGTGCTCTTGGTCGGTGACAAACGACAACAATCCACCTCTTTGAAGCAATCCAGAGCTTCTTCCAGACAGGGCAGACCAGCTATGGCTTCTGTGTCAAGACGCTTATGTGGGAAGATGCGACCTTGATTGTACAGAATGCAGGAGTAATAGCTTCGCTGCGGATAGCTCCAGAACCGATCAGAAGATATTATTTCCCTTGAGTAGGGGTTCTTGGAGCTATTGAAGAAAGTGTTGTCTGCTTTGAAGCCGTTGATATTGAAGGATCCAGGTGCTGATGCAGGACCTGGAAACCTAGGCAACCTTGGAATAGGCTTCTGTACCTGAGGCCTATGCTCAACATGATAGTCAAACTGAGGACCAGCAGCAGGCGCAGGAACAGGAGCAGTAGCATCATTTGCTTCACTGACTTCTGGTTCTTGGGTTGGTGGGCGCTCCACATTTGCTTCAGCCATGACAGCGTCAGTGGCTTCATTGGTGTTGGTGGTGGCAGCCTCAAGATTTTCGACCTCCACTTGATGAGCTGGAGGGTTGGTCATAGTCACATTCTCCTCGAGAACAGCTTCTTGGTGAGACAGGGGTCTAGCAACTCTTGGGGTTTCTGCTTCATCGGCTGATGCAGCCGGAATGTCTTCAGCAGATTTAGCTTCAGACTCGGAGACTGGAGGCCTTGGTCCTTTGTGAAGCCTGTGTAACGCTGGCGACGCCTGTGGAGTTGGAGTTGGCTGGGCCTCAAATACATCTTCCTCTTGTGCTTGTGGGTGATCAGCCCATGATGCATCCTGAGGAATTGGTGTCAAAGGACGACCAATGCTGATGAGTTCACTGTGCGTAAGCACAGGCGATGATACCTGTTGGTGCTCGATCTGAGGAAGAAGTGCATCATCTTCAACATGGTCATGGTGACCAATGTCTTCAGCAGTGGTGGGATCAGCTGCTGGAAAGTCTTCAGCTTCATGAGCCTCTGTGGAAGCAGGCTCATGGACAGTCAGTTGGCGCTCTTGGTGTTCAGTGGCAGGGCGAACCATGGAGATGGGTTCAACAATTAAGGGCTCTGTGGGAGCAGCCTGTTCCTTCTTGGTCTTCCTCTTCTTCTTGGAGGGAGCAGCATCAGAGGCTTCAGAATGTTTCCTCTTTTAGGCTTCAGCCTCAGCAGTCCTTGTCTTCTTCAGTTATAATGCGGTAGACCTGGCTTTTGGCTTCGAGCCAGTCATGCTAGTTGGGAAGACAATGAGATCTGCTTCCTGCCTTGGTGCGTCGGGTTCGGCCATAGCGGGCTTCTTCTTCTTCTGCTTTGCAGCCATCCTGGGGTCGATGCCAGGACGACCAAGGGCCTTGCGCTTCTCAGCCTCATTGTAGGCTTGCACACTCTTGTCAGCCAGGACCTTCATGTGCTCACGAGAACCTTGAGCTTCTGCACGTTTCTTGAGAAAGGCTTCTTTGAGCTTGTGCAGCATAATCTTGAAGTTTTTCACCTCTTGCACGCTGAGCTTGGCCATATGCTTCTTGAACTGAGCTTTCTCAAAGTCAATCTTTTGCTTCAGTTCGACGATGCGCTGAGCTAGAGCTAGCTCTGAAGCAATGGCGCCATGGAAGGCGACACTGAGGCCAATTGGGAGTTGCAGATCTTTGAAGCTGAGGTTGGGCGTGTCAAACCACTCATCAATGAAGTTGTGTATGATTGCCACGTCAAAGAGAGGCAGATCATTGAAGATTTCTGCTTCTTCCTTGCTCTTGATCAGTTGCTCAAGAGCGTCATCTGCAAGATCTTCATCACTGGACAGATCGATGGCATCGTTGCGCGGAATAGCAGCAGTTGTCAGTTTTTGGCCGGTATGTGGCAGAGGCATCTTGACTTTCTGGGGCTTGGAGATGTGTGACAAATCTTCAGCCTGCACACTGTCTTCAGGAGGTGCAGTAGCCAGTGGCTTCGCCCGTGAGATTTTTGTACATCCCTGTTTCAAGCAGTGTCTTCAACCTGGCATTCTCATCAGCAATGACTGACGTGGTATCCTCAGCAGAGGGGTTAGTTCCCACATCAACAGTTGAAGATATTGCAGTTCTTCCTTAGATCGAGCACCAACAGGTATCATCGCCTGTGCTTACGCACAGCGAACTCATCAGCATTGGTCGTCCTCTGACGCCAATTGCTCAGGATGCATCCACGGATCAGCACAAGTGAGGAATCTAACTACTTTGTGAAGCATAAGTGAATATACTAGGCATATTATGAGATGTAGTATGAAGTGGATCCAACATGTGTGAACAAAAATCACTTGTGGTAGAAAGTGACGAATCTGTAGGATCAAAGGGGCCGTAAAAAGGAGGTTTTTATTTACCACACAAGGAACTGCTAGACGGAGTGGAAGAGGAGACCGAGCAGTTCGATCGTCCGTGCCCTAACTTGGCGACGGAGGACACCTACGGCGATGGCGGAGAAGACGATGTCCGCGGTCGGCGTGAAGACGGCGTCGGAGAGGTTGCGGCAGCTAAGCGCTTCGTCGCCGGCATCGTCGAGGGCTAGCGGTGGCGCTAGGGTTCGTGCGAGAGTGGAAGAAGAGATAATGACTGTGGTGTGGCGTGTATTTATAGGGACAGGGGCGGCTTAGTGTTATTACATAGGTGCCCCTGGCGATTCACATCTGAGGAACTCGTGGCCATCATGCAGCATATCGGAGGTTGTTCCACGTCCCACGCACGCCTGGATTGTCGGGTGGTTGTTCCCACTTCTCCGGGTTTCAGGTGAAGGAATTAGCATTGAAAGCGGACTTAATGTTTGTCTCTGTATCTTCTGCTGACAAGGATGCAGAGAAGACATTTGACAGTTTCAAAAGAATGCATATGATTTGGAGAGATAGAGTTTGAGATAGAAAGCATAGAGAGGTTAGGGTCCGATCACATTCACTTAGTTCAAAAGATTCAACAAGAAGACATAGCTATAAGTGAATCCTGTAGAGGACAGAACACTAGTATACATATATAATCATCATAGCGAAGATAATCATGAAGACATGTTGAGATTGAAGCCAAACCAAATGTGAAGACATAGCAAATGTAACGCCATGAGTGAAACACTTCAAACAGAACATTTGGTGGTGGCGTGACCCACCGTATAGGAAGTATTAGACCCAGACACGGCGCACAATTATCGTGGCGTTCGAAGTCAAATTCCTCATTAATGTATTCACACTTAGAATGCATGTCTTCATTGATTGAAGATATACTTTACTTCGTGTGTTGCACATCTAAGTCATCATTATGCATAAGTGTTAGGATGTGTGCTTGATCACAGGACATTTGAGGATTCCAAGATATTTAGCTCACACCGTAACTTGCAAAAAATTTCTCATCCAAGGGCTTGGTGAAGATATCTGCCAATTGCTCTTCAGTGTTGACGTGTATGATATCAATATCTTCCTTCACAACATGATCTCTGAGAAAGTGATGACGAATCTCAATGTGCTTTGTCTTCGAGTGCTGAACTGGGTTGTTGGCAATCTTGATGGCGCTTTCCTTGTCGCAGTAGAGTGGCACTTGCTTCAGATGAATGCCATAGTCTTTGAGTGTTTGCTTCATCCACAGAAGCTGAGCGCAGCAAGATCCAGCAGTAATGTATTCAGATTCAGCACTGGAGAGAGATACATAGTTCTGCTTCTTTGAAGACCAACATACAAGTGATCGTCCCAGAAAATGACATGTGCCTGATGTAGACTTGCGATCCACCTTGTCACCGGCATAATCAGCATCCGAGAATCCAACCAGATCAAACTTTGAGCCCTTAGGATACCATAATCCTAGAGTTGGGGTGTAAGCCAAATATCGAAGAATTCGCTTCACAGCTAAGTGATGTGATTCCTTTGGTGCCACTTGGAATCGAGCACACATGCAAACACTAAGCATAATATCTGGCCTAGATGCACATAAATAAAGTAAGGAACCAATCATGGAGCGGTGTACCTTTTGATCGAAATCTTTACCATTGTCGTCGGGACCCAGATGATGTTTGGCTGGCATTGGTGTCGTGAAGCCTTTGCAGTCTTGCATACCGAACTTCTTCAGGCAATCTTTGAGATACTTCTCTTGAGATATAAATATGTCGTTGCATTGTTGTCGTATTTGAAGACCAAGGAAGAACTTCAGCTCTCCCATCATGGACATCTGGTATTGCTCTTGCATCATATATCCAAATTCTTCATTGTATTTCTGATTGGTGCAGCCGAAGATAATGTCATCCACATATATTTGGCACACAAACAGTTCACCATCATATGTCTTCGTGAAGAGCGTGGGGTCGAGGGAACTAGGTGTGAAGCCTTTGCTCTTCAGGAAGTATTTGAGTGTGTCATACCAAGCCCGAGGGGCCTGTTTGAGGCCATACAGTGCCTTGTTGAGCTTGTATACCATGTCAGGATGTTTTGGATCTTCAAAGCCAGGCGGTTGTGCAACATACACTTCTTCTTCAATCTTGCCATTGAGAAAAGCGCTCTTCACATCCATTTGATATAGAAGTATGTTATGATGATTTGCATAGGCCAGCAGTATGCGTATGACTTCAAGTCGAGCCACAGGAGCAAATCTTTCATCGAAGTCAATCCCTTCAACTTGAGTATATCCTTGAGCAACGAGGCGAGCTTTGTTTCTGACAACTTGACCATGCTCATATTGCTTGTTGCGATATATCCATTTGGTGCCTATTATATTGTGCTTCCGAGGATCAGGACGCTTAACCGGTTCCCATACATTATTCAGCTCAAACTGTTGAAGCTCTTCTTGCATAGCTTGAATCCATGAAGGCTTCTTCAACTTTCTTTTGTTTTGTTATTGAGACGAATGCGAAGTGCCCATAGAAATTTGCTAGTTGTGTTGCCCTTGAACGAGTGAGTGGACCGGGTGCATATATGCTATCAATTATTCTCTCAATCTACACCTCATTCGCAAGACGAGAATGTACAAGGCGATGATTTTGCTCTTGCTGATCATTGTCATTGTTAGAGGGATTGTCTTCAGGCTGAGCATTGTCTTCAGGTTGATCAGGTGCGGAGATAATAAGTTCCTCTTCAGGTTGAGCTTCAGAGGTATGATTTCTCCAGTTCCCATAAGTTTGATTGATTCACTGGATGGAACTTCATCTAGCACATTTGGCAGGTGCTCTCTTTGTGAACTGTTAGTCTCATCGAACCGCACATCCACTATTTCAACCACTTTATAATGAAAGAGATTGAAGACTCTATAGGAGTGCGAATCCTTTCCATATCCAAGCATAAAACCCTCATGTGCTTTTGGTGCAAATTTTGAAGTGTGATGTGGATCCTTGATCCAGCACCTGGCGCCAAATACTCTGAAGTAACTGACATTTGGCTTCTTGCCAGTAAGGAGCTCATAAGATGTCTTGTTCAGAAGCTTGTGAAGATAAACACGATTGATTGTATGGCATGCAGTATCAATGGCTTCAGGCCAGAATTTTCTTGGAGTCTTGTATTCATCAGGCATCGTTCGGGCCATCTCAATGAGTGTTCTGTTCTTGCGTTCGACGATGCCATTCTGCTGTGGCGTGTACGGAGCTGAGAATTCATGTGTGATGCCCAAAGTATCAAGATATGTATCAAGACCAGTGTTCTTGAATTCAGTGCCATTGTCACTTCTGATGTGCTTTATCTTGGCGCCATCGTTGTTCATTGCTCGATTGGCGAAGCGTCTGAAGACATCCTGCACTTCAGTCTTGTAGAGGATTATGTGCACCCATGTATATCTAGAATAATCATCAACAATGACAAAGCCATAGAGACAAGCAGTAGTAGTAAGAGTTGAGTAATGAGTGGGACCGAAAAGATCCATGTGGAGCAGTTCGAAGGGTCGAGTTGTTGTCATGATTGTCCTCGAGGGATGTTTGGCCCTCGTCATCTTTCCTGCTTCACAGGCACCGCATAAGTGATCTTTCTTGAACTTGACACCCTCAATGCCTATGACATGCTTCTTCTTTGCAAGGGTGTTGAGGTTCCTCATGCCAGCATGCCCTAGCCTTCGATGCCAGAGCCAGCATTCTGAAGCTTTTGCCAGAAGACATACGGCAAGCTATGGTCCTGCTGAGAAATCTACCACGTACAAATCATCCTTCCTATACCCTTCAAACACTAGAGACTTGTCCGATTCCATTAGAACAAGACAACGAAATTTTCCAAACATCACAATCATGTTTAAATCGCAAAGCATTGAGACAGACATTAAGTTGAAGCCAAGGGATTCAACAAGCATAGCTTTATCCATGTGTTGATCCTTTGAGATTGCAACTCTACCTAGACCCAATACCTTACTTTTACCAGTGTCAGCAAATGTGATGTGACTCTTGTCGGATGGACGTAAGGTTGAGTCCATAAGAAGGCCTCTCTTGCCAGTCATGTGATTGGTACACCCACTATCAATAATCCATTCTGAAGTTGCTGGTGTCGTACCCTACAGTGCAGTTAGGGGGATAGGCTTCACGAAGAGAATTGTGAACCAAAAACATTTGACGAACCAGTGGGTTATGAAAGCTTAGATCGAGATTTGGACTGATAGGGAGAGTAGCAAGCGATTCAGGAACGAAGTACATAATAAGACCATTCGGGCATTTGATCTTGCGCCCTACAAGATGTTTAAGGTCCCCAGCAATAGCGTCAGACGATTTTGTTTTTCTGTTGGAGACCCTTCCCTGCAAAAGAGAGTTAAGCTTTTTTAACCACCCACATCTTCAAGGGTGGCTTAGAAGCAATAAGTCTAAGTGCAGCATCTGAGAACTTTGGCTTTGGAGCCCTAGCAAAAAGTCTTGCAGGAGGACAATAGTACTCATAAGAATAAGCGGTTTGACGAACCGTGCTCATATTCATAGGCCTGAGTATGGCTTCCCTGCAAAACATTTGCGTTAGTGCGACTCAGGTGAGTCCTCTGTCTGTATGAAGCCTTTGGACCGTATGAAGCCTGTGGTCTGGGGTTTGTCTTCTTCACCTGTGGTGTCATGATGACATTCACAGGAAGATTCTCCAAACACCTTTTCGGCACCCAGATCTTCTTCATAGGCGGTCCATTCATGTAGTTAGTACCAATATACCTAGCAAACACTTCACCATTCTGATTCTTAAACAGTTTATAGTTTGCATCAAAGGATTCATCAATAACGATGGGATTAGCACAAGTGAAGCCAGATAGGGTGGATGGATCCGCTGAAGGTTCCTTTGCAGCAACCCATGTGGTTTTGGGGTACTGCTCAGGTTTCCAGTAAGAGCCATCAGCATTCATTTTCCTTTCGAACCCAACACCCTCTTTCCTAGGGTTTCGGTTCAGGATCTGCCTTTTGAGGACATCACATAGTGTCTGATGCCCTTTGAGACTTTTGTACATCCCTATTTCAAGCAGTGTCTTCAACCTGGCATTCTCATCAGCAATGAATGACGTGGTATCCTCAGCAGAGGGGTTAGTTCCCACATCAATAGTTGAAGATATTGCAACAGTAGCAGCAGTAGAACATTCAGCAACAGAAGTAGCATTATCACGCTCAATGCATTTAAGACATGGTGGTTCAAATCCTTCCTGAGCGGAACTGATCTTTTTGGCACGAAGTGACTCATTTTCCTTTTGAAGATCTTCATGAGCCGCTCTCAATTTCTCAAGATCTTGCTTCCATTGAAGATAATCATAGGAAAGCCTTTCATGAGTTGTTGAGAGCGTTTCATGACGACTTTCAAGTTCCTCATACTTAACATGAAGATTTTTATGTCTTCAATTAAGGACTGAGATCGAGTCATTTCAGCGTCTAGCAGATCATCGCTTTTGTCTAACAGTTTTTGAATATGTTCCATAGCTTTCTGTTGTTCAGTTGCAATTTTAGCAAGTGTTTTGTAGCTGGGTTTGGAATCACAATCAGAGCCATCTTCACTAGATGTTTGATAGTTAGTAGTGCGAGTGTTTACCTTGGCACCACGTGCCATGAAGCAGTAGGTAGGAGCGGAGTAGTCCTTGTCATTTGCATCGGTGTCGGTGATGAAGTCATTGTCTTCAGTGTTGAAGATGGACTTGGCAACGTATGCTGTAGCCAGACTCGCAACGGCAGAATCGGACTCCTCCTCAGACTCCACCTCCGCCTCCTCAGAAGCAGACTCCTCCTCTGAATCCATTTCCTTTCCAACAAACGCACGACCTTGCCAGATGAGCTTTTCTTGTGTGATGAAGACTTGGAGGAAGACTTGGAAGAAGACTTTGAGTATTACTTCTTCTTCTTGTCATCAGAGTCATACTCCTTGCTCTTGTTCTTCTTCTTGTTCTCATTGTCCCATTGCAGACACTCAGAGATGTAGTGGCCAGGTTTCTTGCACTTGTGGCATGATCTTTTCTTGTAGTCATAAGCAGAAGCTTTATCATTCCTTGAGCTTGATCGTGAAGACTTTCTGAAGCCTTTCTTCTTGGTGAATTTTTGGAACTTCTTCACAAGCATAGAAAGCTCCTTTCCAATGTCTTCAGGATCATCAGTACTGTTGTTGGATTCTTCTTCAGATGTGGAGACAGCTTTTGCCTTCAAGGCATGAGTTCGCCCATAGTTGGGACCGTAGATATCTCTTTTCTCAGAAAGCTGAAACTCATGTGTGTTGAGCCTCTCAAGTATGTCAGACGGATCGATTGTCTTGAAATCAGGACGTTCTTGAATCATCAGGGCTAGGGTGTCAAACGAACTGTCAAGTGATCTCAGGAGTGTCTTGACGACTTCATGCTTGGTGATCTCAGTAGCGCCGAGGGCTTGAAGCTCATTTGTGATGTCAGTGAGTCGATCAAATGTGAGCTGGACATTCTCATTGTCATTTCTCTTGAAGCGGTTGAAGAGGTTGCGAAGGACACTGATTCTCTGATCTCTCTGGGTGGAGACGCCTTCGTTGACCTTGGAGAGCTAGTCCCAGACTAGCTTAGATGTTTCCAAAGCACTCACGCGGCCATACTGTCCTTTGGTCAGATGACCACAAATGATATTCTTGGCAGTAGAGTCCAGTTGAACGAACTTCTTGACGTCTGCAGCAGTGACACCTTCTCCAGCCTTGGGAACGCCGTTCTTGATGACATACCATAGGTCAACGTCAATGGCTTCAAGATGCATGCGCATCTTATTCTTCCAGTAGGGATATTCAGTTCCATCAAAGACGGGGCACGCAGCGGAGACTTTAATTATCCCTGCAACCGACATAGCTAAAACTCCAGGTGGTTAAACTGAATCACACAAAACAAGGGAGTACCTTGCTCTAATACCAATTGAAAGTGCGTTATATCGACTAGAGGGGGTGAATAGGCGATTTTTATGAAAGTCTTCAAAACATGGAAGTTTCAAAGACAAACAATAGAAATAAACCTATTACCATGCAGCGGAAGGTAGACTACACTAGGCAAACCATAGTCAAGTATTCAATGAAGTGAAAGCACAATGACTAATAGCAGCTAGGTAGTAAGGATCAGGTAGGAAGATATTATGAAGCCAATCAGAACAAGCAGTCACTCAGTGAAGACAAGAGATAGTGCAATCATACAATGACGTCACAAGGACCAACAGTAAGTAAAGGGAAGGGAAGGATGAAACCAGTGACTCGTTGAAGACAATGATTTGTTGGACCAGTTCCAGTTGCTGTGACAACTGTACGTCTAGTTAGGGCGGCTAGGTATTTAAACCAGAGGACACACAGTCCCGGACACCCAGTTCTGAACACGCAGCTCAGGACACCTAGTCCTCACCATATTCCCCTTGAGCTAAGGTCACACAGACCTCGCCCAATCACTCTGGTAAGTCTTCAAGGTAGACTCCCAAACCTTCACAGACTTCGTTCACCGGCGATCCACAATGGCTCTTGGATGCTCAGAATGCGACGCCTAACCGGCTGGAGGATTCATAGTCCTCAAGTGTAATAAGTCTTCAGATCACACAGACAGGAAGACTTAAGTGATGCCTAACACTCTTTGGCTCTGGGTGGTTAGGGCTTTATCCTCGCAAGGAATTCTCTCTCAAAGGCTTCGAGGTGGGTTGCTCTCAAACGACAAAAGCCGTACTCTAACTCTGAGCAGCCAACCGTTTATGGTTGTAGGGGGTGGGCTATTTATAGCCACTAGGCAACCCGACCTGATTTGTCCGAAATGACCCTGGGTCACTAAGGAACTGACACGTGTTCCAACGGTCGGATTTCAAACACACATGGCAACTTTACTTGGGCTACAAGCAAAGCTGACTTGTCCGACTCTGGACAAGATTTGCTCTCATAGTCTTCACTCGAAGACATAGGTTTTGGTTAAGCATCACTTCAGTCATTCTGACTCGTTCTCTTGGACCCCACTTGACAGTACAGTGGTTCCTATGACTCAACAAAGAAGAAAAAGAACTACGAAAGATCTAAGTCTTCGAGCTCCATATGCTTCATGCGACGTCTTCTCGTGTCATACTCTTCAATGTGAATATCTTCACATACCACCTTTGACATCAATGTCTTCATACATTTTTAGGGGTCATCTCTGGTAGGAAAACCGAATCAATGAGGGACTTCTACCAGTGTTATCCTACAATTATCACAAACACATTAGTCCCTCAGCTAGGTTTGTCATCAATACTCCAAAACCAACTAGGGGTGGCACTAGATGCACTTACAAATGTGAGTTAGTAGGGATTGCCATGCAACGGATGCACTAGAGCTATAAGTATATGAAAGCTCAAAAAGAAACTAAGTGGGTGTGCATCCAACTTGCTTGCTCATGAAGACCTAGGGCAATTTTGAGGAAGCCCATCATTGGAATATACAAGCCAAGTTCTACAATGAAAGATTCCCACTAGTATATGAAAGTGATAACATGAGAGACTCTCTACTATGAAGATCATGGTGCAACTTTGAAGCACAAGTGTGGTAAAAGGATAGTAACATTGTCCCTTCTCTCTTTTTCTCTCATTTTATTATTATTACTAGCAGAAATGCCCGTGCAATGCAACGGGAGAGATATTTTATTTATGACAATCAATGGGAAAGATAATCAATGTGTCCATAAAAAAGGTCTCCACAACGATAGGCGACAGAGTAAGGAGTTGCGGTCTTCTCACTGGACGTGTTTGGCCCATGAAATCTTAATAGTGGTGGGGTTGGTAAGCGTGGTGGCGAGCACCCAACTCATGCCTTTTTCTTTCATGTCTGCCTCCATCTCGGGGTTGTGCATGCCTCCTCATTTGGTGGGTGTGTGATGATCTTTGGGACATGGTTGTGTCGACCACTCTATCACAATGGCGTAACCGGATGGATTACTAATTGCAGCGCATAAATCCTGTTTCATAAGCATAATCAGGCATGGATGTCCCTTCATTATGACGGTTTATTCTCTTTCATTATTTTAGCACTCACGTATCCACGATTTTTTTCCTAATTAGAGTCAATCAACATATTCTCTTTTATTGGCACATGTCCACAATTTTTTAAATTTATATCCAACCAAGATAAAACAAATGCACGCTCTAACCAATAGCCAACACGAATATTTATGAAGATACCATAGCTTCAGATTTGATTTATTTATTTACTATTTTGAACATTCAAAGAAATATGAACTTCCGAATATTCTTGGACGTTAATTTTTTGGAAAGACCGAAGAGTTCTAAAAAATGTGAACATGTTTATTTTGAAAATTCCATAAAACTGTGCAAAAACACTAAGAAAATTAGAAACGGGAATAGTAATTGAAATTGAAAAACAATATTTTGAAAACATAAACCATTTATACAACACAACATTAACATTTTTGTTGAAAAGGGGAACACTCCGAACATTTGTTAAAAATGTTTTCTTAGACGCAAACATTATTTTATTTTTGTGACTTTTCACTAAAATAGGAATTTTTTTTGAATATGGAACATTTTATGAAATATTAATTTTATAAATAATCGCGAACAATTCTAAAATATATTTTTAATTGCAACATTTTTAAATGTTGACGAAATTCCGAAACCAATTTTTTAAAAAAGTTTCTAATATTTTTCAAAACAGGAATAAAAAATTTTAATGCTATTTTTTGAATATTAGAACAAAAAATGAAATTCTGAATATATTTTGTTTATTTTTATTTCACAAAAAAATAAAAATACAGAAGTGGAAAATGAAAACGAAACAGAAACCAAACACGGAAAAACAAAAACGGGCCAGCTCAGTCCTGGGCAACCTGTGCTTACATTCAACTATTTGTCGCCACATGCGACAGATAAGGTCCAACCAACGCATGGGGAGGATAATTATTGGGTTGGCTTTGTTGGGCTGGATTGCGCTTGGCCCAGTTGCGGTATCCTGGACAAACTTTTTGTCTTTTCCTGTGAGAGACACACAAAAATTTAGTACCACCTCGGATAGCAAAAAATTATTTTCGGTGGTGAATGGATGAAAATATTGGAGAAACACACATTGCTTTATTAGTAGCTATAGATTATTATTATTTTTTTATTTTTATTTTTTATTTGGGCCTTTTCTCTTTTTTATGGCCTCGTTTCTTTCTCTCTTTTTTGGGCTTCTTTGGCCTCTTTTATTTATTTTTTGTCCAGAGTCTCATCCCGACTTGTGGGGGAATCATAGTCTCCATCATTCTTTCCTCACTGGGACAATGCTCTAATAATGATGATCATCACACTTTTATTTTTCTTACAACTCAACAATTACAACTCGATACTTAGAACAAAATATGACTCTATATGAATGCCTCCGGCGGTGTACCGGGATATGCAATGAATCAAGAGTGACATGTATGAAAGAATTATGAACGGTGGCTTTGCCACAAATACGATGTCAACTACATGATCATGCTAGCAATATGGCAATGATGGAGTGTGTCATAATAAACGGAACGGTGGAAAGTTGCATGGCAATATATCTCGGAATGGCTATGGAAATGCCATAATAGGTAGGTATGGTGGCTGTTTTGAGGAAGGTATATGGTGGGTGTATGATACCGGCAAAAGGTGTGCGGTATTAGAAAGGCTAGCAAAGGTGGAAGGGTGAGAGTGCGTATAATCCATGGACTCAACATTATTCATAAAGAACTCATATACTTATTGCAAAAATCTATAAGTTATCAAAGCAAATTATTACGCGCATGCTACTAGGGGGATAGATTGGTAGGAAAATACCATCGCTCGTCCCCGACCGCCACTCATAAGGAAGGCAATCAATAAATAAATTATGCTTCGACTTCATCACATAACGGTTCACCATACGTGCATGCTACGGGAATCACAAGCTTCAACACAAGTATTTCTCAAATTGACAACTACTCAACTAGCATGACTTTAATATTATCACCTCCATATCTCAGAACAATTATCATGCTTCAATCTTTTCTTAGTATTCAACACACTTAAAAGAAAGTTTCACAAATCTTGAATACCAAGCATATTATTATTAAGCAAATTACCATGCTATTAAGAGACTCTCAAAATAATTTAAGTGAAGCATGAGAGATCAATAGTTTCTTTAAAACAAATCCACCACCATGCTCTAAAATATCTAAGTGAAGCACATGGAGCAAAATTATAATGCTCAAAAGATATAAGTGAAGCACATAGAGTATTCTACTTAGCTCAAAAGATATAAGTGAAGCACATAGAGTATTCTATAAAATTCTAATTCATGTATGGCTCTCTCAAAATGTGTTTACAGCAAGGATGATTGTGGCACACTAACAAACAAAGACACAAATAATACAAGACGCTCCAAGCAAAACACATATCATGTTGGTGAATAAAAATATAGCTCCAAGTAAAGTTACCGATAGAAGTAGACAAAAGAGGGGATGCCTTCCGGGGCATCCCCAAGCTTTGGCTTTTAGGTATACTTGATTATCTTGGGGGTGCCATGGGCATCCCCAAGCTTAGGCTCTTTCCACTCCTTGTTCTATAATCCATCAAATCCTTACCCAAAACTTGAAAACTTCACAACACAAAACTTAAGGTAGAAAACTCGTGAGCTCCGTTAGCAAAAGAAAACAAAAGACCACTTCAAGGTACTGTAATGAACTCATTCTTTATTTATATTGGTGTTAAACCTACTGTATTCCAACTTCTCTATGGATTATAAACTATTTTACTAGCCATAGATTCATCAAAATAAGCAAACAACATACGAAAAACAGAATCTATCAAAAACAGAACAGTCTGTAGTAATCTGTAGCTAGCGCAAGATCTGGAATCCCAAAAATTCTAAAATAAATTTCTGGACGTGAGGAATTTATTTATTAATCATCTGCAAAAATAATTAGCTAAATATCACTCTCCAAATAAAAATGACAACAGTTCTCGTGAGCGCTAAAGTTTCTGTTTTTTAAAGCAAGTTCAACAAGACTTTCCCCAAGTCTTCCCAACGGTTCTACTTAGCACAAACACTAATTAAAAAAACACAACCATAACAGAGGTTAGATAATTTATTTAGGAAACAGGAGCAAAAGGCAAGGAATAAAAATAAAATTGGGTTGCCTCCCAACAAGCGCTATCATTTAACGCCCATAGCTAGGCATAACAAGCAAAGATAGATATAGGTATTGCCATCTTTGGTAGGCAATCCATAAGTGGCTCTCATGATAGTTTCATATGGCAATTTTATTTTATTTTTTGGAAAGTGTTCCATGCCATTTTTTAATGGAAATTGAAATCTAATATTCCCTTCCTTCATATCAATAATCGCACCAACCGTTCTAAGGAAAGGTCTACCAAGAATAATAGGGCAAGAAGGATTGCAATATATATCAAGAACAATGAAATCTATGGGCACATAATTCCTATTTGCAACAATAAGGACATCATTAATCCTTCCCATAGGCTTCTTAATAGTAGAATCCACAAGGTGCAAGTTTAGAGAGAAATCATCAAAATTACGGAAATCTAGCAAATCACACAAAGTTTTGGGGATAGTGGAGACACTAGCACCCAAATCACACAAAGCATAAAACTCATGATCTTTAATTTTAATTTTAATAGTTGGTTCCCACTCATCATAGAGTTTTCTAGGGATAGAAACTTTCAACTCAAGTTTTTCTTCATAAGATTGCATCAAGGCATCAACAATATGTTCGGTGAAGGCTTTATTTTGACTATAAGCATGTGGAGAATTTAGCACGGATTGCAACAAGGAAATACAATCAATTAAAGAGCAACTTTCATAATTAAATTCCTTGAAATCCAATATAGTGGGTTTAGCAACATCTAGATTTTTATTTCTTTCAATCCCACTTTCATCAATTTCATCATAAAGATCTAAATACTCCGATTTTTTAGAACGCCTTCTAGGTAAAGGAAGATCATATTCAGTTTCATCAAGATTCATATTGCAAAACAAATATTTAATAGGAGACACATCAATAACTTTTAGATCTTCATCTTGATTTTCATAGGAATTAGAAGAACATGCTTTAATAAAGGCATCTTTGGAAGCACGCATCCTAGCGGTTCTTTCCTTGCACTCATCAATGGAAATTCTCATGGCTTTGAGAGACTCATTGATATCATGCTTAGGAGGAATAGATCTAAGCTTTAAAGAATCAACCTCAAGAGAAATTCTATTAACGTTCCTAGCCAAATCATCAACTTTAAGCAATTTCTCTTCAAGCAAAGCATTAAAATTCTTTTGTGAATTCATAAACTCTTTAACACTATTCTCAAATTCAGAGGGCATCTTATTATAATTTCCATAAGAGTTCTTGTAAGAATTCCCATAATTATTAGAAGGATTACTAGGATATGGCCTAGGATTAAAATTCCCTCTATAAGCGTTGTTACCAAAATTATTCCTACCAACAAAATTCGCATCCATAGATTCATTGTTATTCTCAATCAAAGTAGACAAAGGCATATCATTAGGATCAGAAGAAACACTCTTAGTAGCAAATAATTTCATAAGTTCATCCATCTTTCCACTCAAAACATTGATTTCTTCTATCGCATGCACTTTTTTATTAGAAGATCTTTCAGTATGCCATAGAGAATAATTAACCATAATATTATCTAGGAGTTTAGTAGCATCTCCTAAGGTGATTTCCCTAAAAGTGCCTCCCGCGGCTGAATCTAAAAGATTTCTAGAAGCAAAATTCAATCCGGCATAAAATTTTTGTATAATCATCCACAAATTCAAACCATGAGTAGGGCAGTTACGTATCATTAATTTCATTCTCTCCCAAGCTTGTGCAACATGTTCATGATCAAGTTGTTTAAAGTTCATAATATTGTTTCTAAGAGAGATGATCTTAGCGGGAGGGAAATACTTAGAGATAAAAGCATCTTTGCACTTGTTCCAAGAATCAATACTATTTTTAGGCAAAGACGAAAACCAAGCTTTAGCACGATCTCTAAGCGAAAAAGGAAATAGCTTCAATTTAACGACATCATTATCGACATCTTTTTTCTTTTGCATATCACATAAATCAACGAAGCTATTCAGATGAGTAGCGGCATCTTCACTAGGAAGGCCGGCGAATTGATCTTTCATAACAAGATTCAACAAAGCAGTATTGATTTCATAAGATTCAGTATTGGCAAGAGGAGCAATCGGAGTGCTAAGGAAATCATTATTATTGGTATTGGTGAAGTCACACAATTTGGTAGTATCTTGAGCCATCGCGACAAACAAGCAATCCAACACACGGGCAAACAAAAGCAAATGGACAAAAGAGGCAAATAGAGAGGGAGGATAGAGAGAGAGAGGGCAAATAAAATGACAAGGGTGAATTGGGGGGATAGGAAAACGAGAGGCAAATGGCAAATAATGTAATGCGAGAGATAGGGATTGTGATGGGTACTTGGTATGTTGACTTTTTGCGTAGACTCCCCGGCAACGGCGCCAGAAATTCTTCTTGCTACCTCTTGAGCTTGCGTTGGATTTCCCCGAAGAGGAAAGGATGATGCAGCAGAGTAGCGTAAGTATTTCCCTCATTTTTTGAGAACCAAGGTATCAATCTAGTAGGAGGCCACGCTCAAGTCCCTCGTACCTGCACAAAACAATAGCTACTCGCAACCAACACGATTAGGGGTTGTCAATCCCTTCATGGTCACTTACGAGAGTGAGATTTTATCGATATAATATTTTTGGTACTTTTGGTATAAAGATGCAAAGTGAAAAGTAAAGGCAAAGTAAAAAAGCAAAGCAAGATTAAAGTGATGGAGATTGATATGATGAGAATAGACCCGAGGGCCATAGGTTTCACTAGTGGCTTCTCTCAAGAGCATATGTATTCTATGGTGGGTGAACAAATTACTGTTGAGCAATTGACAGAATTGAGCATAGTTATGAGAATATCTAGCATGATCATGTATATAGGCATCACGTCCGTGACAAGTAGACCGAAACGATTCTGCATCTACTACTATTACTCCACTCATCGACCGCTATCCAGCATGCATCTAGAGTATTAAGTTAAAAACAGAGTAATGCCTTAAGCAAGATGACAAGATGTAGAGAGATAAATTCATGCAATATGAAATAAACCCCATCTTGTTATCCTCGATGGCAATGATGCAATACGTGCCTTGCTGCCCCTTCTGTCATTGGGAAAGGACACCGCAAGATCGAACCCAAAGCTAAGCACTTCTCCCATGGCAAGAACTACCAATCTAGTTGGCCAAACCAAACGGATAATTTGAAGAGACCTACAAAGATAACCAATCATACATAAACGAATTCAGAGAAGATTCAAATATTATTCATAGATAGACTTGACCATAAACCCACAATTCATCGGTCTCAACAAACACACCGCAAAAAGAAGATTACATCGAATAGATCTCCACGAGAGAGGGGAAGAACTTTGTATTGAGATCCAAAAAGAGAGAAGAAGCCATCTAGCTACTAACTATGGACCCGAAGGTCTGAGGTAAACTATTCACACTTCATCGGAGAGGCAATGATGATGTAGAAGCCCTCCGTGATGACGGCCCTCTTCCGGCGGAGCTTCGGAACAGGCCCCAAGATGGAATCTCGTGGATACAGAAAGTTGCGGTGGTGGAATTAGGTTTTTGGCTCCTGTTCTAATCATTTGGGGGTACGTAGGTATATATAGGAGGAAGAAGTACGTCGGTGGAGCTCCGAGAGGCCCACGAGGCAGGGGGCGTGCCCTAGGGGGGGCGCCCCCCACCCTCATGACCGCCTCTTTGATGCCTTGGCGTAGGGTCCAAGTCTCCTGGATCACGTTCGTTGAGAAAATCACGTTCCCGAAGGTTTCATTCCGTTTGGACTCCGTTTGATATTCCATTTCTTTGAAACACTGAAATAGGCAAAAAACGGCAATTCTGGGTTGGGCCTCCAGTTAATAGGTTAGTCCCAAAAATAATATAAAAGTGGAAAATAAAGCCCAATATAGTCCAAAACAGTAGATAATATAGCATGGAGCAATCAAAAATTATAGATACGTTGGAGACGTATCAACAATCATGTACATGTTGTCTTGGCACCTCTAGTTGATGCTCGAGAACATCAGCACATTCCAATTCCAATCCATAATCATTCGGTAACAGCCATGCTGCACTGCTCGCAGATCTTTGTGTTGATGTCACTTCATCCTGAAATGTTTCTGTAAGTACACATGACTAGGGCAAAAATATAGTTACAACAGTGAAGCGAACAAGACACTATTTTGTACTACATGGAAAAATAGGACTAACAGTAATGTTACATGTCACTTTCAAAAAAATATGTTACACGTCATGAAGCCTGCATATAGAAATCCCTCTTAGCTCACCATAGGAGCATGATGTTGGGGCCCAATGAAAAACACAAACAAGTTACAAATTTAGACAGCATGTTGCGTATAAGTAAGCAAGCAGTTGGCCATTCTGTGCCTCAATTAAAGTCTTAGGGAGCATAATGAACAGCAGAGGGTTTCATACAAACATACTACAGCAGGAAAAACTATGGAATCATTAGCGTAGTATAAATCAGATTGTGAGCCTCATGCATTAATAGTTGGTTAATAGACTTCAAAGATTTAGGCACACTTCGGCAGAGTAATTAAATGGTAAGGCCTTTAATTATGTCAACTAATAGTGATACAAGTACCGAACATCAGGCATGATTATTTGGGCATCTCATTAACTAAGGACAAATAAAGCAATTGAAAAGAGAAAATTAACTATGCCTGAAACAAACAAGGAATTGAACTATTGAGTTGCATACAGTGACTTACCTTAGCAGGTTGAAGAGGCTCAGCGCAACTCCTACTTATCTTGCAAGGCTCCTTCCTAACATCTTGTACTTGGAAATCCTCAATCTTATCTTCATTGCACCCCCTCTGCAAGGTGACACAAACTAGTTACTTGTCTCCTTGGAAGATAAATACGCATACTTTCCAGTCTGTGAACACAAAAGGATGAGATTATAACAAAACAACACCACATAATGAAACATGTCGCATCTCTTGCACTTGCACACAATGAAATGAGCATTTACTATGTCTGCACTATGTAAAAACTAGGCATACCTTCGAACTAGATCTCCAGGTACTCTTGGAGAGCCTACTGTAGTGTACAGCCAAACCTTTATGTCACCTATGAGTTAGAAAAGGCCCCACTACATCATCCCTTAGTGTTTAAATCGTTGACAATCTCTGTTAGAGTGTTAGGTCAAGAACAGCAAATAATCAAAGCAAACAATCCTAGTATGGCTGGCTGATGCAAACAAGCAATTAAACAGATGTGTGAGCAAATCTTACATATCAAGAAAAGAAGCAAAGAAGGAGGCTTAAAGACCATCACTTGACTGACCAGATTTAAGGGGCATTTAAACATCATGTGCAACGTATGAACTAACATAAACATTGCATATTCCAGATTCAACAATGGAATGCACATGTATTAGTTTATGCCATGTATGATGATGCCTAAATGTACAGATAGCAGGCAGGAGTGATTCATCATTGCACGCACAATTGAATTGCAGGTTAAGGGCCGGTTCGATTCTACCTTTTCAGGGCATATTGTCAAAATAAGCCATAAAAGATGTAAAGAAGTCATTTTTGAGTTATCGGCTTGGGCTTAACTAATTTCGCTTTGGAGGGGGGTGTTTCGGGTAGAACCTCACTAAAAATTGAAGGGAAGGGGAATAGTGAAATGACTCTATTGTATGCCTATATTACACTCAAAATGCAACTGCTGACGCCCGTGCCACACCTGACCCTCAAGTAAAAACAAACATGCAAGCATTCATTGCCCTGCCCGCTTGCATCTCCGATGCTATGTCTAGCTAGGCTACATGGCCGACGGGTAGGGGAAAATCTCCCTGGCTGCTCCTCCCTCTGGCACCGCCCCTCATTCTCATGGTCTCCAGCAGCTACTCCACTGTGGTTCACCCAACGCACTACTCCGGCGGGCGCTTCACAACTATGGCTGATGCCACACTGCGGCAGAAGGCACCTTATTCCCCCTCCCCTCCTCCCAAGCCATGGCCTTGAGGTGCTGTTGAAGGATAAGCTCATCCAACAAGGTGAGGATCTCCTCTGATTTTTTGCCAAATTTTCATTCTGATCCACTATATGATGAATTGCTATGAGCTGCTTCTGTTGTTGCTATATGATGCATTGCTATGAGCTGCTCCTGCTGCTGCTATATGATGAATTGCTATGAGCTCATGCTGCTGTATGATGAGTTGCTATGAGCTGCTGCTGCTATGTGATGAATTGCTATGAGATGCTGCTGCTGCTATATGATGAGTTGCTACAAGCTGCCCCTACTGCTGCTATATGATGAATTGCTATGAGCTGCTCCTGCTGCTGCTATATGATGAATTGCTATGAGCTGCTCCTGTTGCTGCTATATGATGAATTGCTATGAGCTGCTGCTGGTATATGATGAATTGCAGACTGTTGCTGTTGTATGATGAGTTGCTATGAGCTGCTCCTGCTGCTATATGATGCTTTCAGGTGGTGCTGCTATACGATAATAACCAGCCACTTGGACCATCAAATTTCAATAAATAATTATTCTTCATTTAAATGTGGGTCATGTGTTCTTCATTTAAATTAGGCAATGGGATCTCTATGGAAAACATTGACCAAAGTAGATTGTGCCAAGTAGATGGTATCTTTGTATTTGCATTTTGAGCAAATAGTGATGGTCTATTTTCTTATCATATTAATTACTGCACTAGGTTCAATTTGTGATGTTTGCAAGTCAAATTAATTTCCATATGAGCAGTAAAATGAAAAAAATATAATGCAATCTAGACTTTCCACTGATCATACCAAAGATAAGCTGAAAACGCAATGAAAAGAACTGGTTGGGTTATTACATGGAGCTTATATTCACAGGTGCTTATTTTCTTAGGATAACTCGTAATAACTGTCCCTAAGAAACTTGGCTAATAGAACTGGCATACAAATAACATGTCACAATGATTGCAATGGAGGAGTGACGTACCATAGCACATTGTATAGGCTCACCGCTGCCTCTCCTTTTTTTGCGATGTTCCATGAAATTGCCACATACATCTTGTACTTTTTCATTGTGTAACCCTATCTGCAAGTTGACATGGCTAATTTCAGACATCTCTACATGATACTACATTGCATATCCCTTGCGCATATTTAAACCACCAATTAACGATTGTGTACGTACCATAAACTAGCCATGACTCTGTATGCTGGACTAGCAGGCACTCTAAGGGAGCCTAATGTAGTGCACTAGAATTCCTACATGCCACCTACGATTTTGTGTAATGTACTGCCCCTGTTCCTAAATATATGTCTTTGTAGAGATTCCAGTATGGACCACATACAGATGTATATAGATGCATTTTTGAGTGTAGATTCACTCATTTTGCTCCGTATGTAGCCTATAGTGGAATCTCTAGAAAGACTTATATTTAGGAACGGAGGTACGAGGTAGTATCATGTATGACATCTACATATCTAATTTATCATCCAGTAGTAGAAATCATTGTCTGCACAAAGGGATTACTGGTCGAAAATCCTAGCAAAGCACGCTGGCAGGCACAGAGCAATGCAAGAGAGAGACGCGCTTACAAGATCATAGCAATGCCTCAGTCCAGGATCTTGGTTGGCCAAGCTGTTAGATCCAGAAGAAACATCGTCCTTGTAGTTTTTGGCAGCTGCATAACAGGTAACAGCGACCGGTTAGTATATTTGAAGTACATCGGGCAGGTGATGCTGGACGGGTTTAAAGGTGACAGGTACCTAGGTCGTGGCGGGTGCTTGGCATCTCTCCAGACGGTGGGAATCAAGTTAGAAACGTCGAGGGTGATGATGTTGCGCTGGCTGTCGGGGTCCGGTAAGGACATCTAGAACCGTCAAGTAGGGTGTTTGTGGAGCGGCTCTGGTAGGGTGGACTACGGTGTGGGCGAAGCGGATCTATGGTCATGGACGAGGGCGTAGATGAAGCTGCTCCGGTGGTTGGGTTAAGGATGGTGTCGACGACGCGGATCTGCGGCCATGGACGGGGCGTCAGAAGTTGCTCTGGTGGTTGGGTTAAGGATGGTGTCGATGATGCGGATCTGCGGCCGTGGACGGGGCGTCAGAAGCTGCTCTGGTGGTTGGGTTAAGGGTGGTGTCGACGATGCGGATCTACGACCGTGGACGGGGTGTCAGAAGCTGCTCTGGTAGGTTGGATGAGGGTGCGAGGAAGCGGATCTGAGTCCGTGGACTCATGAGTTGGCAAAGTGGCCCCGGTAGGGTTGAGAATGGTATAGGCGAAGCTACTCCAGTAGGGTTAACGATGGTGTCGGCGAAGCGGCTCCGGTAGGGTTGAGGAAGGTGTCAGTGAAGCGGCTCCGGTAGGGTTGAGGAAGGTGTCGGCGAAGAGGATCAGAGGCCATCGACGAGGGCGTTGGTGGGGCGGCTCCGGGGGGTGTGGACGAAGCGTCTCCACTGGGGAGTACGAATGAGCCGCTGCATATGCGCGGCGATTGATGAGAGTACCGGCGAAGCAGATCCGGCGATGTGGACAAGGCCGGCACTGAATGGGCTGTGGTAAAATGGTGGATGAGCAGTCTACTTGTTTCTAGGGGAGGTGGGAGGGGTAGATGCGGCCGCAGAAGCAGATCCGGCGAGGTGGACGCCGCTGGAAGTGAATGGGCTATGGTATGCCGGTGGATGAGCAGTCTAGGGTTTCGAGAGGGGAGGGGAGAAAGGGCGATGGAGTACGGACGACGTGATGTAAGATGCTCTGGTGCTGTGGAGTTACTCGTTTTTGCGGGAGGGGGAGAGGAAATGGTGGTGCCGTGTAGTGGGGGAACCGGAAGTTACCAAAGCAGCCCCAACCTATCATGTAGATGAGGGCGGTATTGTAACTGTTGGTCTCCGTGCACCAAGGACAAATGGGGGATTTCGCATGCTAAAGACTAAGGTGGCGGAAATTTTAGAAGGAGGCAGGAGATTTTGCTGCCCCCGGGATCGTTCGTATCTAGTTTCAACTAATTTTGGACCGTGCTAGCGGGAAGATCATGCTAGACTGTGTACACGGGGCACGCGTCAGCAGTTAATAACTGGTGTGAAGTCCACCCCAGAAAAAATACAATAACTCGGGATGATGCGCCGATAACTTGGACATTCACACGGGCGCGGCCAATCGTACGGGTGTAGTGGCGCGTTCACAAAAAAGGGATCAAACGCTCATCCTATGTATTTCTCGTGTAAATAGATAATTTAGTGACATTTGTTATTTACTTTAAACATAATGCATTGACGTGTTAGTGTAGAGGCGCACAAAAAGAAATGGATATTGTAGTCAGCTACTTAAAAGTGTTACGTCATATGATTACATAGCCTCCATTTCATAAATTGCGTACCCGTTGAATTCATATATGAATATTACATATATTACTTCAAAATAGAAACTTAAATCATCCAAGACTAATGAATTTGAATGCAAGAGTAACAATGGTGCATGTACATGATAGCTACATTGGTTGTTTGAAGAAACATCACTGTAACTTTGGCATGCACAAGTGAAAAGGTTTATTTAAATAGAAAAAAATGTGATATGTGAGTGTCCAATCTTTATAGTGTTGAATCGATATTGTACCTTTGGCCACGATACGAAGTAGATATTGACTTATGTTCAAGCGATGCACATCCACGATCGCTAGATAGTGATACGTGAATGAATTGTGCAATCTCTCTCACACGCATACATATTTCATTTCCCTGTGGGCATCAGAATCACACACACGCACTTCGCGTATTTCTCTCCCTCCATCAGGGTTAAATTCGTCTTTCTACCCTGTCCTACAAGTCTCTCACACAGAAACACACACGCTCTCTATGTCTAACACGCCCACCCCTTTAATTCCGCCCACCCAAAGCCACTAATGTCTCAAAGTATAATAATGTCTCTCACACATATGCTATCTACCTATCCCTTAATATAGCTAGATATGTGTCACACAAACTCCTTCTCCCTACTAGCAAGATGCCCATGCGTTGCACGGAACATCAAGATGCATTTGTATGAGAAGTTTATCTTGTGGGAGAAAAGGATGAATGAGGGAATGCCTTATTTGCAAATGCGGAGAGGGGTGTGGGTATCTTTTTGCAAAATTGCCATAGTTTCCTTCCTGTCCATCGGATATAAATCGGATGGCCTATATTGCAGGATGGCAGGAACACCATCATCACCAACTCTGTTTTTTATAAGAGTAGAGATATGTGAGTGTCACTGCCCCCCCCCCCGACACACCCTCACTTCCCAACACCGAAGGAGTAGGGTGACACCTCGATCTTGATACTAATCTATCGACTGGCTTCTCTCTCAAACATACACACACACACACACTCCCCGGCACCGAAGGAGTAGGGTGGCACATCGATCTTGAATAATCTATCTACTCCTCTTTCAAACACACACACACACTCGCTAGTTGTGCCTCTGTGCCTACCGCG
>NC_057794.1:125538376-125560060 GCF_018294505.1 Triticum aestivum
ATAATCTGTCAATTGGTTTCTCTCTCAAACATTGTGTCTCGGTGCCTCGCTCGGTAGCCCCCTCGATATGTAGACTTCTCGCGCGCGCACAGCTGTAGTGACGATGACGCTGAACCCAGTGTGCCTTGTTTTTACCGGCCTCATGTGATAGTTTTCACTCTGTTTTCTGTTAATTAACAAGGCAACATTTTCTTTGTTACTACTAGTGAATCTGAAATCATTTGGGGCAGACATAAAATATATCACTTCAACCCAATTATCGCAACAACTATTTTAAAAGAAATTAGCTAGCTGCCCGTGCATTGCACGGAATATCAAGATGCATTTGTATGAGTAGTTTATCTTGTGAGAGAAAAGGTTGAACGAGGGAAGGCCTTATTTGCGAACATGGAGAGACGTGTGGGTATATTTTTGCAAAATTGCCATAGTTTCTTTCCTATCCATTAGATATAAATCCAACGGCCCATATTGCAGGATGGCACACACGCCATCATCACCAACTCTGTTTTCTACTCCCTCCGCCCGAAAATACTTGTCATCAAAATGGATAAAAAGAGATGTATCTAAAACTAAAATACGTCTAGATACATTTCCTTTTATCCATTTTGATGACAAGTATTTCCGGACGGAGGGAGTATTTGTCTTTCTAGAGATATCAACAAGTGACTATGACCGGACCTTACCAACATACTCAAAAAAGTAGTCCATAATTTTGATGTTACCCTCTTTTCTTGGCGGTGCAGTGCCATCTGGATACCTCATTAATAAATCAAGGACAAATCTGACCCCTTCGTGAAAAGACATACGGAGCAAAATGAGTGAATCTACACTCTAAAATATGTCTACATACACATCCGTATGTGGTAGTCCATTTGAAATCTGAAAAATACAAATATTTAGGAACGAATGGAGTATATATAAGAGTAGACATGGAGATATATCTCCAGAATGGTCTACAACAAAAATGTACTGGGCTGGTTAGCACCGGATGCTCGCAACGCGATGACATGAGTTCGAATTCTGTCTTTTTACTTTATATTTTTATATTATATATTACACTACTTATTTAATATATACTTCTTTCGCTACTGTACTGACAGTGGAACCCACAGAGTACTTAGAATACAAGATTAAGGATGGACTTGTTTCTTTTTAACTTTCTGTACGAAGCTGTAGCCACCCAGCAAGTCACATGTACATTGTACATGCAATTAACTTTTTATGGAGGGACAATCATACATGCAATTAACTCAAATGGATCGGATGTCACTCTATTATTTCCAGCATAAAGAGCATCTCCAACGGCAGCCGGCAAATTTCCTCCCGCTTCCTTAAGCGGAGGACAACATCAAACGCCAGCGGCATACATTTTTACAACTCTAACCAACCAGATGAAATTCGTGCAAACACGGACTGATTTCATATAAGCATGAAGGTTTTCGTATAAAAAGTCAGATCTTCATATAAACATGATGGATTTCGTTACATTTTACATGAACTAAGAGGTGACAATCCGGCTCTCTTGTATAATTAATACTCCCTCCGTCCGGAAATACTTGTCCTAGAAATGGATGTATCTAGACTTATTTTAGTTCTAAATGGCCGCCCACGGATCCCTTTGTCTTCCTCATGTTCGTCAGACACTTGTGGGGTCGACAAAGGTCCTCGGAAGAGACGAATCAGCAAAGAAACCACCTGAATCCGCGGTCGTCGCCTCGGCGGTGGCCTTCATGGGTCCCAAGTGGCGGCGGCCTCCCGTGTTCTACTTCTCCTCGATGATGGCGCCGGACATGGAGAAGCTGGCCACTGACTCATCGCTCTCCACGCACCCGGCTTTTGTCTCTGCCTGCATGGCGCTGCCGCAGGCACGGGAGGCGCGCCCATAGACACGGGACACGTGGCCACCACAGACACTGGTGGCACGGTACGATGCAGCAGCGACGACGCTCGTACCGGCGTGCTCTCCGCCGTGCTGGCGTGGAGCAACTCGCCACTCCTCATCGAGCTGGACTGGAGCGGAGAGTTGCTGAACCACGTGCCTGCTTGGGTGGCAACTGGCTCCGTCGGGCCAAGCGAGGTTGGTGAAGCACCGAGCGGCCTCGCCCGTATCCAGAGGGCTCGGCGGCCACCCAGCCGGGTAATATGCGGAGAACGGCTCATTGGAAGCCATCGGAAGAGTGGAGAAAATGGTGAAGGGGGAGATGGGGGAGCGGCGGAGGGGTCCGATTCTTGCCCGCTGTCTGTCTGGCCTCATGTAAATAGAGGGCGGATGGTAGGAGCTTGGCCGGCATCTGGCCTCATTTAAACTGAGGGTGGACGGGAGGAGCTCAGCCGGTGTTGCGTTTAATTCCGGCCCGCTCATGAACGGACGTGTGGCCGGAGTAGGATTCTCGGTTTGCATGCGGGTTTAACGGAGGGGTTTAATGGAGGCGTCGAGCATGCAGCGGGCGGTGCTATACTATTCGATTTGACAGCAGTAATGAGCCGTCAAATCACAAAGGCCCTCGCCTCTCGTGAAACCGGCCGAGCTAGACTGCCCCGCCCTCTAGGCTTTTAAAAATGTATATACTCCACTTTTGTACAGTAGTAGTATCGATGGATTGCGCCATGGAGCAAAACTTGAAATTAAAAAAAAGGTGGTACATATAGAGAGGGAGTATTTGATTTGACAGCGGGCAGCGCAGTTCCCGATATGACTTTATTGCAGACGAGGGAGGGAGTAGCGGTTCCCGATATGTTGAACGGCCAATGCATACTCCTTCAATTAATGCATGAGGGAAGTAATGGGAGGAGGTCCGGGAAAAGAGGCTGCACGATGTGAATGCAACGCAGTTTGCCCTCATTGCCCTCATATAAAGGCGCCCCTCCATTCCAATGCATCTACCACATCGTATGCACCTAAGCATTTGCCTAAGCACCTACACTAAGCGCAAAAGATCTCACTCCAGACCCATGGTGGCGATGCGCGTGAGCGGCCAGCGGCTGCGCCAGATGGTCCACGATGCCGGCCTGCGGCATGGCGCCGAGGATCGTCTCCAGACGGTGTTGGAGACCGGCTGGTGGATGGCCGCCGTCGACACCAACTACGACTCTCAGTTGGACCAGATGATCGTTGCCACCAGCAAAAAGTTCACCGTCCTCAAGAAGGTCGCGGATGACATTGCCGTACTCCTCCAGCCCGCGCGCCCAGGCTCCTCATTGCCTGCCACCCTAATCAGACTCCATGGCCGGAACCTCTTTCAAGCACCGGTGGCCCTGCGACTGCCCGCCGATGCCATGAAGAATGTCCACCTGGAGGTTGCACTCGCCGCGAGGCGCCTCGCCGTGCAAGAATTCGTCGACCTACACATCCACGTGTACGAGGAAATCGTGTACATAGGTATCTACAAGGCCAGTGAGGATGCTACGACATTGGCCTTCCTCAACCGGCTGGAAGCCTTGGATGCCTTTGCTGAGAAGCACCTCGACCTCGCCACAAAAGCCGCCGGTCGGTGGCCCGGCGCACTAAGTTGAGGAGGAGGAGGTCGTACGTTCGTGGATCCATCTTTCTTCTTTCCTTCTGTAACCACCACTGCGATCACATCATCGTGGCCTTAATTCTTATTGTGCTGTTGCATTCTCGTTCCAGTCAATACCGACATGTGCGATCCCTTTGCTTAATTATATGCATCACTGTAACTAGTACTCCATCCGTCAATTTATAAGTTGTGCTTACCTTTTCCATCAACTTCGTGCAATGCGCGGGCATCTTGCTAGAAACACTAGAGTATGTCTATATAATCCGTATGTGATAGTCCATTTGAAATCTCAAAAAAGACAAATATTTACGTACGGAGGGAGTAATATATTAGGAGTATATCAAAACAATAGTGATTTATTTCAATTTGTGAACAAATACTACTATTCTACTACTTTGGATCCGTCGCAACGCACGGGCACATTGCTGGTAAAAGGAAAAGGCTTGCCGCGTTCGCGTCGCACCCCCACACGCCCGGGAATCGGGAGTACAACACGGCCCGTCCGACACGACACATAGCTTAGGGAAGGCGTGTTGCCTAGCATTTTCACTTTCATGTGGGACCGCCATTGAGAAAACCGACACCCCACCTGCCGCCGGGTTGGAAAACACAAACGAGGGGAAGATCTAGCTGCAGCACGGAAACCAAGAAATTTGGTGTCAGACGGGGCTCGTTGATAGAGTAGGAGCATTCTGTACTAGTACTACTCCTACTAGTACCAAGTTTGTACTCCTAACACTATATTACTAGTACTACCACTATACAACTAGTAGGTACGTGCACGACACAACATCGTAGGAACAAAAAACGGGAAGATCTTGTTTTGGTGATTTATCTTTTTTTCAATCAACATAGTATGAATAATATGATGTGGGGGGCACCCATGAAGCTTATGTGGCTTGGTTGCTTGGCTACGGAAGGTTAGAGAAAAATAAATAGATAATGTGTTTAGAGTGCACTCCACTAAATAGATATACTTTGGATCCATTGCAACGGACCGGCACATCTATATCTATACCCCCTATATAGTGTGTGAAAAACTTTGAAAGTTGGTCGTTGGATGAAGCCAATACGCCGGTACAAAGATGGCAAATCTGAGCACTACTGGTCGTTGGATATCATCCACCAGATTCTGCCACATGTATAATCTAGAAGACTCCATGGTTGAACTTAATTCATGACTAACTTTGCCACAACTAAGCTTAGGCAAAATTATTAGTTCTTCAAAATGAGAGCCACAAGTTGGCAAGCCTAAGGGAATCTTGTCACATTTTGTGTGTGTATGTCATGTGGGGCCTTAGTGTGGCTTGCCAAGGGTGTGGCTTGAACCAAACACTCACCTAAGTTAATCAAACTTGCCTAACCTTACATTCCACCAGATTTTGCCACATGTTAGAATCCAGAAAGCTCCACATGTAGAAGCATAATGCACAAACCACTGGAATCTCATGCGTGCAATGCATGTGTACCTTACTAGTACTAGTTGGTAGTAGTAATAAACAAATTCCAGTTTTGGCACGAGCTCGCACTGTGGGAGCACCACAAGGCCTTCCGCGGGAGTTACATTTCCCTCTCGGGGCCCACGGGACCGAACTTCAGTGGCTTAGTGCCCGGCCTATGAGTCAATGACATGCGGACCTTAAATGCGGCTGGCCCACATGTCATTCTCATGGTGGTGGCGTGGTTCGCGACTCACTCGTTCGAGATGAACCAGCCAGTGGTGGCGTGGTCGTGGCAAGGGTTCCACAGCTAGGCGTCGGGGTGTTACTAGGCGTAGATGGCCACACCAGCGGGTACTACCTGTAGTACATAAGTACTCCAGCTGAGGATTGATGCCCGGGACGAAATGTGTCACAGCCGCTGGATGAAAATTTGATGTTGCGGGAGTATGGATCGGAGCACAGCAGCGGAGTAGGCAAACCGCGTCCAATCGAGTGTGTATGTGGTAGAAAGTTGATGGTCGCCACTGTTCAGCTGGCTCGCATGTCATGCACACAAAGGTAGAGGAGCGGTGGGGCCGAGAGGGATGAGGGGCACGTCGGGGGGGTGAGGATCCCGTGACGCGAACAATCCTACCATTATGTCAGTGACATGTGGGACCCATAAGCATGGGTCCCACCTGTCAGCGAAGGAAAGGCAGGGCAAGGTAGTGATAGCCACGTTAGAGGATCCATGTCTACGTCGGGGAACGTCATGCCGTGGGTTGGAGCGGCATCATGGGAATCGCGTGTGGGTGTGGCAGTGGTAGAAACAAGAAATGTGATGGTCGCCGTGGTTCAACTTTCATGGACAACCTGTCATGTCTGCTGACACATGTATATCAAAACTAGAGTGTTTATATTTCAAGCACGTGAACAAGTATTATTCTACTACTTTGGATCCATTGCAATGCACGGGCCAGCACATTGGTAGTAGTAGTGTCCATCTCTATCTCTAGAGGCCTTCCCTCGTTCATCCTTTTCTCTCACAAGATAAACTACTCATACAAATGCATCTTGATGTTCCGTGGAATGCATGAGGATGTTTCCTTGGGGGTCTCTCCAGTGCTGCGTGGCCGTAGTTGCAAGTTGACGCCCCTTGAGATGTCGACGTTGAGGGGCACTTGGATTTCCTCCGATGAGCAGGTAAGATGAGTTTGATCACGTAGTAAATGCATTCTAAAGACTACTTCCATGTCCATTTCCTAATTCTCCCCCTGCCCACGGTTTCACAGGTTAGGCTCGGTGCGAGTGGAGATTGGCTTGCATATGTACGGGAGGGTACCAACATCAATTTGCACAACATTTACAACAGTGACACCGTTCCCGTAGAACCTTTGTCCAACATTGGGATCAGCCATGCAATGGGCCACCGCATGGATTGGTATGATGGAACCACGATGAGATTGAATAAGATAGCACGAACCTTGCACATGGCGGTCAAATGAGGGCCATGCTGTTTGTGGCCGATTTGTTGCCGTACGAGTAGGAAGACGATGTGCTCCTTTCTAACCGTATCTTCGAGGTGACAAACCAGGGGACTTATTTTGTATGGGACACATCCTACGATATACTCCCTCTCTCCTAGTTTATTTGTTTTGAATATTTTTGTTTTATAAGTTTCAAATTCAAATTTAGAGCTCCCCATCACATGTCGAGATTACAATGTCCATTAAATCGTTGCGTGCATGTATAGTAAAGAAACAAATCTCGAGTTTGGCACGAGTTCGTGCTGCGGGAGCACCACAAGCCCTGGCGCAGGAGTTACATTTCCCTCTCAGGGCCGTCGGGACTGAGCTTCAGCGCCTTACTACACCTACCTTTGAGTCAATAACATGTGGACCCGATAGGTGACTGGTCCACATGTAATGCTCCTGTAGGCAGAGGGGCAGTGGGGCCAAGAGGGGTGAGCCGCAAGTCGGCGGACGTGTGGTTTCATGGGTTCGAGCGGCGTCGTGGGAATAGCAGGTGGCTATGGTAGAAACTTGATGCTCGCCGGATTTTAGGTGCCCCACATGTCATGCACACAAAGGCAGAGGGGCGGTGCGGCTGTCGGATTTCGGGTTCCGGCAGACCCTTGAGGTTCGAACACTGGGGTGCACGCGGAGATTTCGCCTCCTACCTACCTGCACCCCTCCGCCTTGCTAGGATCTAAACTATGGCAAGAACAACACAAGAGACACAGTGTTTATACTGGTTCGGGCCACCGTTGTGGTGTAATACCCTACTCCAGTGTGTGGTGTGGTGGATTGCCTCTTGGGCTGATGATGATGAATAATACAAGGAAGTACAGCCTCACGAGGGTCTGTTCTTGGCTGGGGCGATGAACTGCTGGGAGGAGCTCAGTCACCCTTCTCTCTCTCTCTACCTGATCTTCTTTATCCTTCGATCCCTCTCTTTTCTTCCCACCTCCCTCGCTCTGTGGGTGGCTAGTCCTATTTATAGAGGCCCTGGTCCTCTTCCCAAATATCGAGCGGGAAGGGAGCCAATAATGGCGGGCTAATTTGAAGGGGGGCAGCTAGTACTATCTACCCTGACAAAAGTAGTCTTCGCCTGCGCAAAGCTCTGGTGATGACACCGTCTTGGTCTCCACGGTGACCTCCGTCTCGTAGTCCTCCTGGTCTTGGTCTCGTTGCACCAAAATGGAAACCTTTGCCTGATGCCTCGGTACTCCGCGGCTGTGCTTGCCCCCTTTGCACCAAAGAGGAAAGGAGGACACTGCGCTGGCTGGCACCCGCCTAGCCCTCGGTCGTCATGGCTTGCATCACGGGCACCTCGTGAGGTACCCCGCCTTGATCTCTCCGCCTCCTCGTGAGCCAGCCTGACGAGGCCGTGCCTGAGGAAGCTCCGCGTCGTCCGCCCCGTGAGGCTTGGCCCCTCGTGAGGGTCTTGGGTTTGTGTTGGTGAAGATGGGCCGTTCTAGGCCCCCTTTTGAGCCACGCCGCAGGCCGCAGGCGGGCAAGTCTAGGGACCCCCGTTCCCAGAACGCCGACAGTAGCCCCCGGGCCCACGGCGCGCCCGGACTGTCCGTGTAGGGAGGCGGAAGGGCAAGAGCGAAGCGCCGCGGGCCCTAACAGCCGGCGGCCTTGGGCGCCGCATGGCAGTTGATGGGACGTGGGCGTCTCCACTTCCCCATGGTGCCTCGACAACTACACGGATTGGACAAGTCCCTGCATGCAAAGTGGGTCATAATTACCTGCGATCATGGGGGCCGTTGGTTGGCCATCGCTAGCTATAAGTACGGACTGGCGCGCGCCCTTCCGGTTCATCCCCCTTGCTTCTCCTTTTTCTTCATGGCCCCGTTGAGGAGGTTCTCGGTCGCAGATAAGGGGAAGGCTCGCCAGGTTGAGCCCGCCTCTCCCCCGCCCAAGCGCGGCCGAGGGCGCCCTCGCAAACATCCTGTGGCCACCACGGTGGCTCCCTGCGGCCGTGGAGGCGATCTTCAGCACAGCAACAGGCGGATTGCTGCGGCCGGGGGGCGCGCTCCGGCTGCGCGTCCCCCTAGGCCGCGCTTTTGCACTGCTGAAGTGCTGCCGGAGTTCGTCGTGTGGTCGGCGGAGCCGACTAGCACCCGGCTTCCACTTCCTCACTTCCTCCTTGGCGAGCTCCCGGCCGGCGCCCCGGGCGGCCTCTGGCTCTAGGCCGACGGCTGCTGCAGCCGGGCCTCATGGGTCTCACTGGAGGTCTCCGCGGCCGGGAGCCTGTCCCTGGCCCGCGGTTGGCAGACGTTTTCCCGCGCGTGTGGCCTGAGCCGTCGGTGCACCCTACACTTCAAGTTCGACGGTGATGCCACCCTCTACGTGAGGGTGTTTGGGGAAGATGGTCGCCGCACAGGGTGTTGCCCCGAGGGTGACGACCGCGGCTGGGAACCCAGCTCCGGCGATGATGGAGAGCACAGCGCTTGCGCGGCTGGCGGCGCTCAGGGTTCCTCAAGCTTCTCCGGTTCTTCTTCAGGCGGTGACTCTTCTAGCGGTGGCCGCGGTCAGCCTCCACGCCGTCATATCTGCTTGGGAGGTGGCAACGTGTCCGCCCGCCGTCGCGCCCTGGTGAAGTGCGAGAGGGAGTCCGCCTGAGCTCCGGAGGCAGCTCGGGCCTTCCCTGCGGGCCGGTGTGAGGCGAGCTGCACCAGATTTGTTCTTTCATTTCCTTTTTCCTGCATAACAAAGACAGTAGTGTGGAGCCCCGCGGGGGCATGGTTGGGTTATTGTTGTTAATCATCGTTTTGCCTTCGTTTTCGTACCTTCCGGCTACGTGCCCGAGCGTGAATAGTTCCCGGCCCCGGCCGTGGGGGGCGACCGACCCAGGCCATTTGTTTGTGTCGCGGTGCCCGAGGGGAACGGACTGGAGGGGTGCTCCTGTAATTGGCCCAGGTCGCGAACTCTTTGAATGACTAGGATAGGAACACTCACGAGGGCGCTCAGTTGCCCCCCTCGCGAGGCCTTGCACAAGAGAAATCGAGGCAGGAGAGTGAAAAGTCGAAGAATCACAAGCCAAAGATGGCAACAACTTCAATAAAACTTCGAATGAGAAGGAACAAGCCAACTGCGGAAAGCAAATGAAAAGCCGCGTCCGGCACCTAATCTAGTCTTCGACGTCTTCTCACCAGCGCGGAGCTAAGTGCTGCCACTGGGTGTGGGAGGGAGCCCCAGGGCCTGAGGCCGGCGCTCCTGAGACTCTGGGCGTGTACAACCCCAACTCATTATTACGTGAGAGTGTCACGGGCGGCGAGCTTCACAGGCGTTGGCCTTCTTCACAGGCTCCGGGCCTTTTCCAAAACGCGATAGCTTCACAGGCATTCGCCTTCTTCACAGGCTCTGGGCCTTTTGCGAAACGCGGTAGCTTCACAAGCGTTCGCCTTCTTCATAGGCTCTGGGCCTTTTCCAAAATGTGATAGCTTCACAGGCATTCGCCTTCTCCACAGGCTCTGGGCCTTTTCCAAAACGCGATAGCTTCACAGGCATTCGCCTTCTTCACACGCTCTGGGCCTTTTCCAAAACGCGATAGCTTCACAGTCATTCGCCTTCTTCACAGGCTCTGGGCCTTTTCCAAAACGTGATAGCTTCACAGGTGTTCGCCTTCTTCACAGGCTCTGGGCCTTTTTAGGGGTAGAACCTCCGGAGGTGCTGGATGTTCCATGCATTCTGGACTAGCACCCCCTCGTGAGTCTCCAAGTGCGCGGAGCCGGGCCTGGAAACATGAACAACTTTGAACGGGCCCTCCCACATGGGAGAGAGCTTGTGTAGCCCCTCCCTGGAGAGAACCCGCCTGAGCACGAGGTCTCCTACCTCGAGAGTTCTGGGGTGGATGTTGCGGCAGTGATATTGCCGCAGTGCTTGTTGGTACCTCGCCGCTCGTAGCACGGCTTCTCGGCGACGTTCCTCCCCCAGCATGAGGTCCATCCCCCGCATGGCGTCATGCTGCGCCTTGTCGAACGCCAGGAACCGCGCGGAGCGACGTCTGACCTCGTGAGGGAGGACTGCTTCGGCTCCGTAGACCAGGAAGAACGGGGTCTCTCCAGTCGGCTTGATCGCGGTTGTGCGGATGGACCACAACACGGACTGAAGCTCGTCGTACCAACCTCTGCCGCAGGCCTCCAGCTTCTTCTTGAACGTCCTGGTCTTGAGGCCCCTCAGGACCTCCGCGTTGGCTCGCTCGGCCTGGCCATTGCTTCGGGGGTGCGCCACCAAAGCGTAGCATATCTGCGTTCCAAGGTTAGCACAGTATGTTTTGAAGAGGTTACTGGTGAACTGCGAACCGTTGTCCATGATGATGCGATTCGGCACCCCGAACCGGCTCACGATGCCCTTGATGAACTTGACTGCGGAACCCGCGGGAATGGTGCGGACAGCCTCTACTTCAGCCCACTTGGTGAACTTGTCCACGGCGACGTAGAGGTAGTGGTAGCCCCCGGGCGCCCGAGGAAACGGGCCCAATATGTCCAGCCCCCAGACTGCGAATGGCCACGAAAGGGGTATAGTCTGCAAGCCTCCTGCTGGCTGATGGATCTGCTTGGTGTGGAGCTGGCAGGCCTCACAAGCTTTCACTAGGTTGACGGCGTCATTGAGCGCGGTGGGACGATAAAACCCACTGCGGAACGCCTTGTCGACGAGGGTCCGTGATGAGGAATGATGTCCATAGTCTCCGCCGTGTATATCTTCCAGCAGTTCCTTCCCTTGCTCCCTGGAGATGCAGCGCAGGGATACATAGTTTGGCCGCTTCCGGTAGAGCTCTCCATCCTTGATGCAGTATGCCGTGGTCTGGCGTGCCACTCGCTCCGCTTCCTCCTCCTTCTCCGGCAGGGTCCCTTGCGTTAGGTAACTCCGGAGCTCCGCGATCCAACATCCCTCCTGAGGTTCCATCGTCAGGAGCAGGCGTGCTCCTGAGGCCGGGCCACAGGCCGGAGCCCCTGAGGCAGGTGGCTGGGGGAGCTCCTCCCGGGGCTGAGTCGTGTTCGATAATGACGGCAGGGCTGATGTCTTGAAGAGTTGTTCCTTGAAAATGCCAGGCTCCTGAGGTAACCGCCTGGACGCCCGTTTGGCGATGTCGTCGGCCTCCTGATTGGTGCCACGGGGCACATGCTGCAACTCCAACCCCCAGAACTACTTCTCCATCCTGCGGACCTCCGCTAGGTAGGCTTCCATGTGCTCATCCTTCGGCTCGTACACCTTGTTGGAGAAATTGACAAGGAGCTGTGAATCGCCCTTGATGGTGAGGCGTTTCACCCCCAGGGCAGCCGCGGCCTTCAAGCCTGCTATTAAACCTTCATACTCCACTATGTTGTTGGAGACCTTTTCACCTTGCTGGAAACAGAGCTGCACGGCGTAATAGAGCTTGTCCTGAGTGGGCAATGTAAGCACCGCCCCAGCCCCTGCGCCATGCCTGGAGAACACCCCATCGAAGTACATGACCCAGCCTTCTGGCGCCTCGCTTCCCGGGGACAAGGACCGATCCTCGTCGGCCTTGAGGCCTGGCGCCTCCGTCCATTCCGCCACAAAATCCGCCAATGCTGCTCCCTTGATGACTCTGGTCGTGCTGAATTCGAGCTGAAACGCTTGTAGTTCTATGTTCCACTCAGCGACCCTTCCAGCCTAATTAGGGCTCCTGAGCACTCTCTCCAGGGGGTATGACGAGACGACCTTGATGGGGTGACCCTGAAAATAGTGCCGCAGCTTGCGTGAGGCCACCAGTAGCGCGAGGAGGAGTTTCTGAGGCATGGGGTACCGTGCCCTTGCATCCCGCAACATCGTGTTGACGAAGTACACTGGGTGCTCAATGAGGTGAAGTGCGTCAGTGCTGGTGGCTCCCTTCGGAGACCATGGCGCCTCTTGAGGCAATGAGGCCTCCTGAGACTGGCCATCTGGGAGAGGGACCTCTTCCGCCTCCGGTGCGCCCCTCTGCGGCGGCTGATCCTCTTCAGCCGCGGTGGCAGTTTCTGTGGGCCTTCCTTGTCCCTGTTCTGCCTTGTCCCGGGCTGCTGTCGCGGTTTTGATTCGGCGCTCCTCTCTGACTGCCACCAAGGCTGCGCTGGCGGAGTAGGGAGTGGCGGCAAGGTAAAGCACCAGGGGCTCTTGAGGGCGCGGAGCCACCATGACCGGTGGGCTGGTCAGGTATCTCTTGAGATCCTGGAACGCCTTGTCGGCCTCTTCAGTCCACTCGAAGGGCCCCTTTTTCTTCATTAGCTGGAAGAAGGGCAGTTCTCATTCCCCCAACTTGGAGATGAAGCGCCCTAGCGCGGTCACGCGCCCCATGAACTTCTGCATTTCTCTGAGGGTCTTTGGCGGGCTCATGCCTTCCACCGCCTTGACCTTCTCCGGGTTAGCCTCGATGCCTCGGTGGGACACGAGGAAACCCAAGAGCTTGCCCGAGGGGACTCCGAACACACATTTCTCTGGGTTGAGCTGTAGGTTCACTGTGTTGAGGCTCGCGAAGGTTTCCTCCAGGTCTTGTATCAAGGTCTTGGCCTCCCAAGACTTTACCACAATGTCATCGACGTAAGCTTCAACATTCTTCCCGAGCTGCGGGCCCAAGGTGATTTGCATCAGCCGCTAAAAGGTCGCCCCTGCGTTACGTAGCCCGAATGGCATGCATGTGTAGCAGTACACCCCACACGGGGTTAGGAAGGCTGTCTTCTCGACGTCTTCTACCGCCATCTTGATCTGGTGATACCCAGAGAAGGCATCCAAGAAGCATAATAGGTCGCATTCCGTAGTGGAATCGATGATCTGGTCGATGCGGGGGAGCGGGAACGGATCTTGCGGGCATGCTTTGTTGAGGTTGGTGAAGTCGACACACATGCGCTCCTTCCCTCCCTTCTTTGGCACAACGACAGGGTTGGCCAACCAATCCGGATATCGGACCTCGCGAATGACCCCGGCGGCTTCTAATTTGCGGGTCTCTTGGACGATGAAGGCCTGCTTTTCTGTGGACTGCCGCCTGGCCTTCTGCTTCACAGGGCGCACATTGGGGCACACGTTGAGGTGATGCTCGATTACACTCCTAGGGATCCCTGCCAACTGGTCAGGCTCCCAAGCGAATACCTTCTTGTTTGCACGCAGGAACCCGACCAGGGCCTTCTCCTGCTCGGGTTTGAGGTGGGCGCCTATGGTGAAAGTGGCGTTGGTGGACCTGTCCTCATCGACGGGTATCTGCTTGGTTTCTGCCTTGTCTTGGGTGAACAACTGTTTCTTCTTGGCGGGTGCAGCCCCCTTGGGCTCGGGGGTCTCCGTCTTGAAGGCGAGCTTGAGCACCCTCAGCGCGTCCCCGGTGTCCCCATGCACAGTGAGGACACCGCTGCTCCCGGGCATCTTCATGAGGTTGTACGCCGGGTGCGTCGCGGCCATGAACTGGGTCAGCGCTGGGTAGCCAAGGATGGCGTTGCAGGGGAGGCCGATGGGGGCGATGTCGAAGTCGACCAGCTCCGTGCGGAAGTTGTCGTAGGTGCCGAAGGTTACTGGGAGCCGGATCTGTCCCAAGGAGCTGGACGACTCGCCCCCAACGCCTGAGAAGGGCCGGCTGAGTTGCAGCCGTTCCCAGGGTATGCAGAGGAGGTTGAAGGCCTCGACCAAGAGCATGCTGAGGCCCGCGCCGCCATCAATGAGGGTTCTGGTGACGGCCACCTAGCAGATGGTGGGGGTGCACAGCATGGGGAGCGCACCCGAGCAGGCCGAGTTGGAGGGGTGGTCCTCCGAGCTGAAGGTCAGGCCGGTCTCGGGCGTCGCCCGGTCCAGGTGAGCCCCCTGCCGCATGGAAGCGGCGCTAACCCGGCGGATGAATGGCTTGACGTGGTGACTTGTAGGCGGCACCTGCGAGCCGCCCAAGAGGGCTGCGACGACCAGGGGTGTTGGTGCAGCGCGATGGGCGGGGGAGAGGTTGCGGGGCTCCATGGACGTGCGGAGCACGCGGGACGAAGAACCATCTGGGGTGAGCGAGGGAGTTGCAGTGCGGCCGTCTTGCCGCACGGACAGATGTTGGGACGATGCTTGCCGCTCATCCACCGCCGGGCCGGTGGTGGTGTTGACGGCAGGTGACGGGGAACGGCTAGGACGCCCGCCGATAGGGGTCGTCTGGGCGACGCGGGAAGCGAGTGCGGGCCTGACGAGCGTCGGACATGGGTGTGATGGTCGGAGGAGAACGGGGTAGTGGAAGACGAATCCCGGCGCACCCCTACCTGGCGTGCCAAATGTCGAATTTCGGGTTCCGGCAGACCCTTGAGGTTCGAACACTGGGGTGTGCGCGGAGATTTCGCCTCCTACCTACCTGCACCCCTCCGCCTTGCTAGGATCTAAACTATGGCAAGAACAACACAAGAGACAACGGGTTTATACTGGTTCGGGCCACTGTTGTGGTGTAATACCCTACTCCAGTGTGTGGTGTGCTGGATTGCCTCTTGGGCTGATGATGATCAACAATACAAGGAAGAACAGCCTCGCGAGGGTCTGTTCTTGGCTGGGGCGATGAACTGCTGGGAGGAGCTCAGTCACCCTTCTCTCTCTCTCTACCTTATCTTCTTTATCCTTCGATCCCTCTCTTTTCTTCCCACCTCCCTCGCTCTGTGGGTGGCTGGTCCTATTTATAAAGGCCCTGGTCCTCTTCCCAAATATCGAGCGCGAAGGGAGCCAACAATGGCGGGCTAATTTGAAGGGGACAGCTAGTACTAGCTACCCTGACAAAAGTAGTCTTCGCCTGCGCAAAGCTCTGGTGATGACGCCGTCTTGGGCTCCACGGTGACCTCCATCTCGTAGTCCTCCTGGTCTTGGTCTCGTTGCACCGAAATGGCAACCTTTGCCTGATGCCTCGGTTCCGCGGCTGCGCTTGCCCCCTTTGCACCAAAGAGGAAAGGAGGACACTGCGCTGGCTGGCACCCGTCTGGCGCCCTCGGTCGTCATGGCTTGCGTCACGGGCACCTCGTGAGGTACCCCACCTTGATCTCTCCGCCTCCTCGTGAGCCAGCCTGATGAGGCCGTGCCTGAGGAAGCTCCACGTCGTCCGCCCCGCGAGGCTTGGCCCCTCGCGAGGATCTTGGGTTTGTGTTGGTGAAGATGGGCCGCGCTGGGCCCCCTTTTGAGCCACGCCGCAGGCCGCAGGCAGGCAAGTCTGGGGACCCCCGTTCCCAAAACGCCGACAGCGGCTGAGAGGGGTGAGGCGCATGTCAGGGGGCGTGGTGCCATGGGTTGGAGAGGCGTCGTGGTAATCGCGAGATGAAAAGTGATGGTCGCCGTAGTTGAACTTTCATGGACAAGCTGTAATGTCTATGGACACATGCACTGCATACCGATCACTAGAAGGAGTAGCAGACAAAGCTATATATGCATATAAATAGTTCCTTATAGTCAAGCGGACCCATGCTACTACTTTGTTCCAAACACATGCACACCATCGAAATAGTCCATCTATATCAATATACACCGAGAGGGAATAATTTTTTTACAAGAGAGGAAATAGTTCATCCATCCATAATGCCCTCTTGCTGGTGCAGCCTTTTCTTCTTCTTCTTCTTCTTCTTCTTCTTCTCATTCTCTGTGGGAGACGGCTTCGCAACAAGCTCTTTGGACCTTGCAGCTATCTCGAAACTCACACGAGCATCGAGGGTAGCATATTTTATCCGCTCGTACATCAAGGGATAATTCTCCCATCCAGATGACCTTAATGCCACCGTCTTATCACCCTTCTGAAGATTTGTACCGAGCACAAAATTTGCTACGTCGAATAGGGATGGTTCTATTTATCACAATCTTCTATAGGAATTTTGATTCTGGTTTGTAGGTCAGCGATGCTTTTCAAATCAAGGTTTGTCCCCTTCGATGGCTGCCCCACAGAAGTATACATTCTCCCAAGACAAGAAATCTTGAAGCTCACCTGGTATGGAGGGCGAGTGTATGATGTGGTACACCAAAACATCATCTTCGTGGCACAGCTGAAGGACGGCGGTGCGCTGGATCTTCCCAGGGGCACGCTCCATGTACTCTGCATCGAGACCGATGACCCTCGTCTCTACCTTTTCGAGGGAGTTGGATACATTGTTGATCCACTACTGACCAACCCATGGGTGGACAGTGACAGTGGCAACTATGCGCATTGAGCCTTCGACGAGGACATGTTGGACGCTAAAAACCTGCATCTCGATCTCTTCCGCCATTTGGAACCGCTGGAACGGAGGGCTATGGTTTGGAGAATTAGGATTAGATGGCTATTCTAACTGAAGTACTAGATGATTATTTAAAGAGGTTAAAACAATGTGAACACAGTGGGGTTTGGATGCAAGTGAAGACGAAGGGGAGGTGAAGAAGCCGAGGAGAATCGGTTCCCGATGGAGAAGTAAATGGGAGAAGTGGCGTGCAGGCAGTTGATTAGATGGCTAGGTAGACTAAACAAAAAGACTATGCGGGTAGACTGATGAGTCGTACCTGTTCATGTACGTGCCCATCCTTCCTGATAGGTGGGACCTATGCAAACAGATAAAAAAATGTGTCAAAGTTTTTTTTTGAGCGCGTGAGTGGGAGACACAACATTCTCTGGTCAAGGAATACTCCCTCCGTTTAGGTGAGTATAAGTCACCATATGAAAATCAGGTTTTCCCAAAAACTTTAGGCGTGGAGCATTAACTTCCTGCTCGATCCCCTCCCAGCCTCGTTAGCCAGCGTTCTCTTCCTCTGCTGCCACGTTCTACCTTTCCATTTTTCCTCTTCTCAAGTGTGGAACGATCTGCATGCCGTCCTTGATGCACCAGAACGACCACTGCATGCATCGCGGTAGGGCATTGATTGGGCATGCACGAGAATTTGGTTAGTCCTGCCTTCGGTCACTGCGTGTTGTCGCTCAACAGTGGCATGGTGGCGCTTGACGACCAGTTTGCTGGCAAAATGCTGATGGTAACCATCAAAGGTGACCGGCCTCCCGTCTCGCCGGACGACCTTGTCAAAGCTCTTGGCATTGCGCAAGGCATCCAAATAAGTGACTTGCTCACCGAAGTCTGTCCGCCACCAGCTGATTTCTTCGTCAGGTTCCGGACAACTTTCGACTACAGTCGTGTGTTTGAATCTTCCCGACATTTGTCTGCAATGGCGCGCTGGTGAGCTTTGATTGGTGGCACCCAGGATGGGACTCTGTGCCCTCTGAGCTTGAGTGTTTAACAAAGCTTACCTTCCACGGCATGCCTCTACGTGCTTGGAACAACGAGTCCATGAACGAGCTTATCAACGACCTTGGAGGTGAGCTCGTAAGTATGTTTGTTCCTCCAGACAGCTGGGCTCTGACGATTATGGCATGGATGAAGAAGCCGTCCACCATACCGAAGGTGATAGGTGTTGAGATACCGGTGCAGGAACTGGGGTTGTACTATTCGTCGCCACCAAGGCCGCTGCAGACCACGTTAGGGATGTACCTATATCGAGTGTTCGTGCATGTTGAAGAAGTGGTCAATCCATCAATCGAAGTCCTGCCACCGCCGCTAGTGCCAGGGTCCGTCGACGACGTCCATTACAGGAGTCAACGTCAAACTTTCCCCGTGTTGCTCGGAACGATGGATGGCATAGGGCCTACTCCATCACGCGGCGGAGGCCACTGCTTCTTTGGGAGAAGAGGCAGGGTTGGCTGCCTGGATGTGCTCTAATTTGAGGTAACAACTGAATCTTGTCAGATACTAGTTAAATCAGAGCTATGGGTGTGAAGCACTGATATGCCAGTACATTTGATTGTGACCTGTTCTAATTTTGTACCTGAACTTTTTTTAGAAAGGGTTGTACGTCAACTTAATGTGCTAGCAGAACTTATTGTGTTGTCTGTCTGTTTTCTTTGCACAACATTCAAGATATTTCCCCGTCATTGATAAAGACGATGAACCGTTATGTACGACTTCGTTGGTTTCAGCATAGCCCTTCCCGTAGCGATCCACTGCTTCCATCTTGATTGTGCCGCCTGTGTCAAATTTTTGTATGCAAGTTCAGTGTGCTATGATGTTCTATATGATTGTATCAACTATATAAGTTTTTATTGAGCATCAGCAATGCATATGGCTGAAAGATGTATTTACGAGCATCGACCTATGGGTCTCTCTCTCTCTCTCACACACACACACACATGCGCACACGCACAAGTGGGACCCGTTGAATTATTTATTTGCTCGCGACAACTTTTAATTAGGTTCCACTGTAATCTAACTTTTTTCTTAAGTTATTAATTGAGCTCAGTGACTTCAAAAAGTTGTAGAGAAGCCTTGTTTGGGCCTTTCCGACATCGCTGAATGTGGACTGAGTAACCATGTTAGATTGTACTGTACTACACATGCCTTTTTTCAACATCAGCAATGCAACTGGGCTGACAGTTGTACACAATATCCGGGTCAACTTGTTATTCTCCGCCCCGCTAGGCTGCAAACTTTCCTAGGAGGTATGCATTAGGCTTAACAAGAAAATGGACTTTAAGAAATAATAAATGGGATGTAATTATAATAACTGGACAGTTACTATGCACCAAACACGTAATTAGTTTGAAAAATATATTATTTTTGGAATTTGAAAATTTTAATTTCATTACTGGTTGCGCGCGCAATATTTCGTTGGATTTTAATGTAATACAACTTTATTTTGAAATTATATTTAACCTGACTAGAAATTTCGGATAAAAATATTTCGGATCCCATCAAAATGTGGGAATTTTTTTTGAATTCTCTTTTGAGCGGTTGTTTGAAATTATTAATCATTGTCCTAGCTAGAAGTTGGGCTGTACTTTTAACAAACTGTAAATGGGCTATAGTAAATTCCATTAGAATAAAAAATGGGCAGTACATTCTTACAAATCGCAAATGGGCTATATGTTCTCTGCCAAATCCGAGCTGTGGGCCTACTAAGTTGGCGTGTACCAAGGGCTTTGTCAACTTAGTCAATATAAACGATTCTAGCTGCAGTGATCGTACGATGCCCATCCAACGGCCGTAGTGCTTCTTCAACCTCTGGTCTTCTTGCTCTAGTCGCCCAAAGCAGCGCCGGTCATGTCGCGTGCTCCTGCCTCCCATGGTCAGCTGTGATGTCGCGGAGGCCTCACCGCCCCATACTACTCCCACCGCTGGCTAGGCCATCCCTCTACTCACCCACACCCCGTGTTATTCAACGGCGATGGCAACCTCACACCGCAGCCGAACCAGTGAACCCTGATACTCCTCTCCGTGTGGTCTTCCACTACTGCGTCTTCCCCGGCTCCGCGTCGTCCCCTTCCTAGGCCTCGCCATCGTCCAGACCACCGCCCTGGTGCTCTCGGCGTGGCGTGGTCAACATGGTCAACGACTGACTTCCATCAGAAGAGTACTGTACGTGGAGAGGCTGACAGCTGGGTCCAAGCGGTCGCAAGGAAGTGCCTCCTTATTATGCGCAAAATAATTATTCCTCCACCTGACAGCAGGGACCCATCGGACGGGCCACCTTATTTTGCGAAAAAATGTTTCCCCCCTGACTGCCGGGACCCACCGGATGGGCCAACGTATTTCAGAAAAAAAACGTCCCCCCCGCTGTCAGCTCGGACCCACCGGAAGTGCCTCCTTATTACGCACAAAAAAATGAATACTCCCCCTTCTAGCTAGGACCCACCATGGTGGGAGGCTAACTTGTGGGCCTACTAAGTTGACTGGGACGGGGGCCTTTGTCAACTTTAGTCAATATGAATGATTCTAGCTCCAGTGGCCGTACGATGTCCATCCAACGGCCGTATTCTTCTTCAACCTCTGGTCTTCTTGCTCCAGCCGCACAAAGCAGCGCCGGTCGTGTCGCATGCTCCTGCCTCCCGTGGCCGACTGTGCTGCCGCGGAGGCCTCACCGCCCCCTACTATTCCCACCGCCGGCAAGGCCCTGCGGCGACAACAACCTCACACCGCAGCCGAACCAGTGAACCCTCGTACTCCTCTCCGCGCGGGCTTCCACTACCGCGTCTTCCCCGGCTCCCCGTCGTCCCCTTCCTAGGCCTCGCCATCGTCCACCGCCCTGGTGCTCTCGGCGCGGCGTGGTTAACGTGTTCGAGGAACGACTTCCATCGGACGTGGACTGTGCGTGGAGAGGCTGATAGCCGGGTCCACAGCTGCAGCAAGGAAGTGCCTCCTTATTACGCGGAAAATAATGATTCCTCCACCTGACAGCTGGGACCCACCAGACGGGCCACTGTATTTCGCGAAAAAACATTTCCCCCTGACTCCTGGGACCCACCAGCTACATCTTCGCATGCAAGGAAGTGCGTCCGGGCAAAAAAACGATTCGCCCCCTGACTGCTGGGACCCACCAGCTACATCTTCGCAAGCAAGGAAGTGTCTGACAGTCGGGACCCACCTGGTCGAAGCGTACGTAGCGTTGTCATTCTGGTCGCGAACGTGTACGTACATATATACTGGTGGAGGTAGAGGCGCGCACATGTCATAGTAGAGGCGCGTACGTGTCGTAGTAGAGGCGCGCGCATAGCATGTACACGTACGTACAGCGGCCAGGGTGCAAGAAAGAAAATACGGCCATGTATGTGTACATACGGGCGGGGTCTCGAACGCCTACTCGCGCATATGTATGGCCAGGGCTCGTGTACATGGCTAGGTCGGAACGGAGAAACAACATCGTCGTCGTGTTCATGGGGAGGCAACATAATGCGTCGTGTTCATGGGGAGGCAACGGAATGCGTCGTGTTCATCGGGAGGCAACAGAACCCGTGGGAGCCAACCGGCTGGGTCGGAACGGAATGCGTGGTCGTGTTCATTGGGAGGGCTTGGACGAAACAGGCGATGGAAACGAGGCCTGGCGTACCGCAAGACAGAGGAAATGGCCTTGTGTTTGACCGGCCACATTCGAAACGGGATCCTGTTCACTGGGAGGGGTCTGGCGTACCACAAAACGGAGGAAACGGACCTCCTACGGTCGAAACGGGGGTCCTGTTGATCAGGAGGGGTGTGGCGTACCGCAAAACGGAGGAAACGGACTTGTGTTGGAGCGCTATGGTCGAAATGGGGGTCCTGTTCATCAGGAGGGGTGTGGCGTACCGCAAAATAGGACTCCACGGGATACTGTTCATCTCCACCGTCAACCTCCTCCAGCCTCCATGGGCTCCTATTCATCCAGCCTCCACCGCGCGCTACTCCACCGGCTACTGTTCAACCACCCCTCCACGGGCACCCCTCCACCGTCTACTGTTCATCCAGCCCTCCACCACACCATGGGGTCCTGTTC
>NC_057794.1:125560258-125564567 GCF_018294505.1 Triticum aestivum
AGCGAAGGAATCTCTCGATCGGGTTCAGTTAACAGCCATCGATCGATCGCTCGGGTTCAGGAACGCGTAGCCTGCAGTGCAATCCCTCGGGTTCAGTTAGAGCCCAACGCCTCGCTCGGGTTCAGTTAGAGCCAACGCCCCGCACACACGCGCGTACGTGTACGAGAGAAACGTGCATCGCTCGGCCCCCGACCTCCCACCGTAACCGGGAACTCCCCGAAATTTTCCTCCCCCTCACTTCTACCACGGTTTTTTCCGTCATGGACGGCCCAAAGAATGTCATGCAGCTGCGTCTCCGGCCCGCCCAGGACGAAAAGCCCATTTTCTATCATGATTTTTTGTCATAGAAGTAGGATCCCACCACATTTACGATGATACCGGGTTTTGTCACAATTATCGTCATAGAAGTGTCATATGTATGACAAAAAAAATTCGTTCGGCCCAAAATGTCACGGATGTGTCTTTTTTTATAGTGTGTCTCTCTCTCCATCGCATACACCCCCCTATGCCCCTTTCACGTACGCACACAAACTATCTCCAGGTCCTCTAAAAGTACGCCCCCAGCACATTCGCACATGTTTCATCTTTATCTCGCAATATATACAGTGATGATCTTTTATTTGAAGCGAAAGCACAATACATACATTGGACTTCAGAATCCACTCATTATGGTCACCATTTACGTTTTGTGGTTATTATACAATCACAAGCTCACCGTACAGCTCTGTATTTGCTCAAGACATAACTAGTTGACCAGTTAAACGCCCATGTGGCACCTCTAGTGTTGCGTCACATTATCTCACTACCACTGGGCCCACCTATCAGCGTGTATCTACTCTACACTCTTATAAAAAAACAGAGTTGATGATGATGGTGTGCCTGCCATCCTGCAATATAGGCCGTTCGGTTTATATCTGACGGATAGGAAGGAAATTATGGCAATTTTGCAAAAAGGTACCCACACACCTCTCCACATTTGCAAATAAGGTCTTCCCTCATTCATCCATTTCTCTCACAAGATAAACTAGTCATACAAATGCATCTTGATGTTACGTGCAACGCACAGGCATCTTGCTAGTAAGAATGAAAACAAACAACAACAAAAATATTGGACGGTGGTTCGAAGTCATGACCGCGCGCACAACGGACAAGGTGGCCTTGTATTGGTATGCTGAGCCGTCTGTTTTAACACACAGGTGCTGGTGTGGTGATTATACACACACGCACGCATGCACATGAACAGCATGCACGCATCACTCACATGAACACATGTAGCCACGCACACACACAACACTCACACGTACACACGCAGCCACGCACACACGCAATACTCAAACATACACACGCACGCATGCATGCACACACCACACGACCAACACACACTCTCACGCTCAAGTGCTCAACTTGAATGTGCATGCGCACACATCAGGCCCTGACAGACACATACACAACCAGGTGGTTCCCGCGCACGGGTTGGAGTCTTGTCGCGCCTGCGTAAATTTGTGTTTATCTAGCCTTTTTCCTATGCGAACTGGCAGGTGGGACCCACAAGGAACATGGTCAATTTAACTACTCAACTTGGTGCCACGCAGACTATTTGGCCGGTCAACAGAGTGCAATCCGATGTTGAACGATGAGCAAGTGACCGTATAATCACTGCAAAATGTATATAGTGACCGTAATGAGCGTATTCTGAAAGTCTGGTGACCATATTACGCTTTTCTCTCTGTAGGCCCTCCAAAACTACATCTCTACACATTCTCGCATGTTACATCTAACAATTATGCAATACAGCACTACTACTACACTCTAACACGATAAATCATATGTGTTTTTAGTTTTACTAGATATCATATTGTTACTTAATTATTCAGTTTGCATACATTAAAATTTCCTTTGAAATGTATGGCAAGTATCATCCACCGTGCGGGAAAAATCCCGCCCTTTCTTGTTTAATCGGGTTTGTATCGATGGATCATGCAAAACAGCAAAACTATAGTACAAGTAACAGTTCACTGGGCTGCCGTGTCGTGTACTCCTCCGTCGTAAGAGTGGAGCGCTCACTTTCATAAATGTTCTACTCCCTTTCGCTGACATGTGGGACATTAAGCTACCGGGTCCACGTGCCATACCGAAATACGGTGCAGAGCAGCAGGTGTGAAGCACCCCAGGCATGGCGCTGACGTAGTAATGAGCAATGAGGCGTCAAATCACAAAGCTACACCTTTCCCATAGTTAAGTTGGAGGGACGAAGTAATAATGCTAAAAAAGAAGTTGGAGGGACGAAGCAACCATCATTTCACTCGTTGCTGAATCCACTTCTCCCACAACTTTTTCAAGTTAACCACGTGTTGCTTCTGTCGTTGTTCTGCCTCATGTGGGATGCGGATCGGCTTGGTAATGCACTGACACGTGGGACCGCATGTCAGCAAACTTTCAGGCCAACGTCCTCTAAAAATAAGAAACCTCCCCCGCCATTCGCGCGGCAAAATCACCTCCTTTTTACTAATCTTGATTCTATAATTTTTTAGATCAATATAATTGAGCTTTGTATAGATAGCACACAGGAGCAAAACCAAGTGGTACGGTTAGGGGCATCCATAATGTGTAGCCAAATGTGAAAATAGCTTTTGGCATCGATGGGAACCATTGTGGACGGTGCTGCCAAAGCCAAAAAGATGGAACCGAAGCGCCCTGATTGATTGATTGAAGGAATAGAAAAATGCAACATCTCTCCTCTTTCTCCCGTGCTTGGACGCATGTACAATATAGAGCATAGAATCTACTCCCTTGTCCCTTCTGTCACAAATCACAAAGTAGTGAGGAGTCAAATCACAAAGCACGGAGGAAGCAACCATCATTTCACTCTTCGCTGACTCCACTTCTCCATCGTCTTCTTCGAGAAACCACCTCACCGCACTAAGCTGGAAGGATGACACTATTGTGTACTAGTACTAGTATATTTACGCATCCTTTGGTTCAACGGACTTCCTGGATGCAAATAAGGAGGTTGCCTTGGCTTGCAGGTGGCACTTGCGAACGACTTACCGTGCTCTCCCTCAATGGTGTTCTCCGTCGAACGCACTTCGCCAAACCACAACGTTCGAGATATCATCGACGTCACCGCATTGGGGAAGGATGTCAAATAGTTACTACCTCCATTTTTTTGTACACAAGGCCAGTATATCAAAATTACAATTTGCAGAAGGTCACTAACACTAGTTGAGGCAAAATTGATGGGGTTTGCCTCATACTAGCAACCAAGGACATTAATATACCCTTGAATGCATCCGGAAGTGAGAAGGTTGGTTTGCATGGCGCTGCATTAATCAAGCAATGAGTGAGATGGTTAGCTCTTTGGGCTTTGGAGAAAGAAATACGCATTAATTGACACGTCAAACGAGGATTTGTATCGATTAATCCCGCGAAGGAATACCATGCCTTTCTTTTTTAACACTAGTACTCCTACGTACGTACTTGTATCTTGTTTGGGTCTAGGCCTTGCATTGCCATACTTCGCCACAAATTTTTGCCAAGCTTGCCTAAAGTTTTCAAAATGAAAAGGAGGTACACTTGCGCACGACTGTCGCGGTCGCACCGCACCCTCACACAATCGCTCCTGCACGCCGCGGTCGCACCGCACCCTCACACAGTCGCTCCTGCACGCCGCAAACCCAACCAAGGGAACGCACCCTCACTGACACATGCTACTTCATGTGATCAAACCAAACTCAGCCATCCTACCACTGACACATAATTTTCGTTCATACAGTATGTTTATCCAACCGCATGTTGGGGAAGATCCGTACGGCTCATGCGGTGGTCTATTGGGGAAGAAGAAGAGGTGAGGAAGAAGGGTTAGGAGACGTGGGATATTCATCCAACTGCCTGAAATGGTCGACTGACCCAAATGATGAAAGTCAGGAGACTTGCATAAATATATGTTTTTACACCGCAAAAGATCCCTAAAAACAACAACATAAAGAAAAATTATCACTCCTCGCGGAACGAGACGGCCTCATTGTCTTTAGCCGTCGGTGCGAACCAGCCGTAGCTGCCGACATGTGTCTCCGCACCGTGGATGTCCCCGGCCTCCAGCTAATCGTTCATGTGGAGTGTGCGGGCACTTTGCAAGGACGAGAGCACCTCCCGGTTCAAGTCTAGGACGTCCGCTTCCACCAGCAGGAGGGCCTCGATGGCAGCGGCATTCACGCGCTCCACGTCGAGTTGAGCCTCTGTCGCCCGGTTCAAGTCTAGGATGTCTGGTTCCGCCTGCAGGAGGGCCTCGATGGCAGCGGCATCCATGCGC
>NC_057794.1:125564842-125567888 GCF_018294505.1 Triticum aestivum
TCAAGTCCAGGACGTCCAGTTCCACCTGTAGGAGGGCCTCGATGGCAGCGGCATCCGCGCGCTCCGCGTCGAGTTGGGCCTCCGCCACCCGTTCAAGTCTAGGACATCCGGTTCCGCCTGCAGGAGGGCCTCGATGGCAGTGGCATCCGCGCGCTCCGCGTCAAGTTGAGCCTCCACCGCCCGGTTCACATCCATGACATCCGGTTTGGCCTGTAGGAGAGCCTCAATGGCAGCGGCATGCATGCACTCCACGTCGAGTTGAGCCTCTGCCTCCCGGTCCTCCATTAGTATCGCCAGGTTGAACCGCCGGTCCGCCTACACCATGGGGGACCCAAACACCAGAACGAAGTCGACGTCCATCGTGTCATACACATAGGGGCCTTCTGCGCCGCGACCTCTGCCATGAACATTGGATCGGCTTCTGATACGTCTCCAACGTATCTATAATTTTTTATTGTTCCATGCTATTATATTATCTGCTTTGGATGTTAATGGGCTTCATTTTACACTTTTATATTATTTTTGGGACTAACCTATCAACCCAAGGACCGGTGCAAATTGTTGTTTTTTGCCTATTTCAGTGCTTCATAGAAAAGGAATATCAAATGGAATCCAAACGGAATGAAAGCTTCGGGAACGTGATTTTTGGAACAAACGTGATCCAGAGGACTTGGAGTGGATGTCAAGAAACGAAAAAGGAGTCCACGAGGCAAGGGCGCGCCTACCCCCCTGGGCGCTCCCTCCCCCCTTGTGGGCCCCTCGTGGCTCAACCGACCTACTTCTTCCGCCTATATATACTCATATACCCTGAAAACAACCAGGAGCACCACGGAACCCTATTTCCACCGCCACAACCTTCTGTACCCAAGAGATCCCATCTTGGGGCCTTTTCCGGAGCTCCGCCGGAGGGGGAATGGATCACGCAGGGCCTCTACATCAAATCCATGGCCTCTCTGGTGTTGTGTGAGTAGTTTACTTCAGACCTTTAGGTCCATAGTTATTAGATAGATGGCTTCTTCTCTCTCTTTGGGTCTCAATACAAAGTTCTCCTCAATCTTCTTGGAGATCTATTCGATGTAACTCTTTTTGCGGTGTGTCTGTCGAGATCCGATGAATTGTGGGTTTATGATCAAGTCTATATATGAACAATATTTGACTCTTCTCTGAAATCTTTTATGTATGATTGGTTATCTTTGCAAGTCTCTTCGAATTATCAGTTTGGTTTGGCCTACTAGACTGATCTTTCTCTCAATGGGAGAAGTGCTTAGCTTTGGGTTCAAACTGGCGGTGCTCGATCCCAGTGACAGAAAGGGAAACGACACGTATTGTATTGTTGCCATTGAGAATAAAAAGATGGGCTTTATATCATATTGCTTGAGTTTATCCCTCTACATCATGTCATCTTACCTAATGCGTTACTCTCTTCTTATGAACTTAATACTCTAGATGCATGTTGGATAGCGGTCGATGTGTGGAGTAATTGTAGTAGATGCAGGCAGGAGTCAGTCTACTTGTCATGGACGTGATGCCTATATACATGATCATGCCTGGATATTCTCATAATTATTTGCTTTTCTATCAATTGTTCGACAGTAATTTGTTCACCCACCGTAATACTTATGCTATCTTGAGAGAAGACACTAGTGAAACCTATGGCCTCGGGTCTATTTTCCATCATACAAGTTTCCAATATATTTTATTTTGCAATCTTTACTTTCAATCTATATCATAAAAATACCAAAAATATTTATCTTACTATTATTATCTCTATCAGATCTCACTCTTACTACGGATGAGGATCTCCTGACGTGGCCGAACCCATTGAGTAACTGACATGCGGGGCCTAGCAAGAATGGGGCTCACCAGTAAGTGACCGAAAGGGAGGGTAAGGCAGGGATACCTACGTCAGAGGATCCACTTCCACTACTACTCCCTCCATCCATCTATACAATGCCTATCATTTTTCGAGGCTAACTTTGACCAGATGTTAGAGTAATAATATATGACATGCAACTTACACAAAGCATATGGTCAAATTCGTATGTGAAAGGAGCTTCCAATGATATAATTTTCACATTATACATCTCATGTACTATTAATCTTGTCAATGGTCGAAGGCGGTTTTGAAAAATGCATTAGAGCATGGTTAATAATGTAGCCGGCTGTTGGCTATAAAGAGATGCCACCTCACTTAGAGCCATCATAAAAAATACTCATATAAGCATTTAATCTTTGCACGATTAAGTAAATAGGTTGGCTCTTAGAATGGCTATTAGGTTGGCTCTAAGCATTTAATATTTGCATAAGCAAGGTATATGATTGGAAGAGAGTTGCATGCATACTATTTTTTCTTGATCTATGTGTTATAGCCAGGCTGTAGAATAAGTGCCCGCTTCACTCTCTCTCCTCTCTTCTCACTCCTCAAAGTAGGATTTTTTTCTTCATCTATGTGTTATAGCCTGCTGACTAGGCCTTATTAGACTTGCACTTAGGCCCTATATAAATGGAAGGAGAGAGTACCATGAGCACTGCATACTCTACTACAGATGTTGTTAGTACTCCACTAGTACTATTGGACAAGGAGCTTAAAAAAGTTACTATTGGACTGGCTATACGTGGCGAAATCCTAGTAGGAAGAGCATGCGCGAGAACAAGCACATTCACGTGGTTGAAAACAAATTGAAAACCATCTCTGTTTGAATACAAATCTAGGAGTACATACGAATCTAACAATATTGATTGGGCGTTGTTGAATGTTGATACTTTTTCTGTAAGTTTGATCAAAGTAGAGATACTTTGACTACACATAAAAATTATATGTAAACTAGAAAGGATTGGAGGGAGTATATTGTACGTTCAAAAGCGAAATGAACGTTGAATACCCTTTATATACGATTTGCGGATGCTATGATCACTGGTTCAAAATTTCGAATCTGCCTTAGGTATCACACATGCACCCACTCGTTCTCTCTCGATTTCATCTTGGGGTCCGGAGATCGATTGAAAGAGGACTAGGGTGGGTACAATACGTTTGTTTCGCTTATGA